>NW_019385027.1:337252-388023 GCF_000671375.1 Centruroides sculpturatus
ATTTAAGATGGTTGAAAACGTTTGTTTATTAAAATTAATTTACTGATTAGTATTTTTAAAATCTTGTTTTTAGATCACTTGTTTGAATAAGAATTCCTTATTTTTCAGAACTGCTCAAGCTTTTCAGTTTTAAAACTAAAAATTGAATATATGTATCAGCTAAAAAGCACTTTGCATTGCTCCAAGCAGTTGTCACCAAACTGCTTGGAGCAAACTGTGATTTTATAAAAATCAACTTTAGCCCCTATAAATTGTTATGCCAATGAAAGAGAATTTTGCTTTCAATTGATGAAAGTGGGCTTTACCTGGTGCTATTAATTTGAATCAATTTATTTGCTTTTATAACTGACTAAAGGATTATCTCAAGACTAAAGTTCAAACAAAGGAAAAAATTTTTAAAAGTGGAGATATGCAAACAATCACATAAAACATGCATTAATTTTAACGATGCATAATGTAAGAAGAGTTGTTAACATGTTATAACTGCTTTGTTAATTTTAGTCTCTATGTTATGGTTTAGTTTTATTTAACATAATGGGTACAGTCCACTAATTCAAACTAATTGAGTTCAGTGATAATTTGGATTAATGAAAAGTTTAGATTAACAGGGATATGATTTTTATGCATTGAGACCACTTTTTACTGCTGTAAGATATTTTACAGCAGCAAATAGCGATTAGAATTGTTAAGTAAAATAGGATCACAGAAAGAATGAGCAACAATGCTCATGACATGACATGTTTATTTTTTATTTTATATGTGAGCTGCAAGTATACAGTTGACGAGTTCATTATTTTAGTTAGGGAAATGGTAGAAGTTGTTTGGATTACAACAAGTTTGAATTAGCATGACTGTACTTTATTTGTAAAAATTCAAATGCTAATGTGTCCTAAAGAATGCAAGATATACTCATGTCCCAAAATTAAGGTAAAAACACATTGTAGGATAGCTGGAAAAGTATTTGATGAGTCTGGATGAAATTTTGTACAAAGATACTTCATGCTAACAGCATGATTGTGCCTGATGGGGATTCAGTGGATCAGGACCTCCAAAATTTTAGCATAAAGCTGTTGAACATATCCTATTTTAAATTACATTTTGTGATCTTACTTTGAACTCTGCCATTAACAGGAAGTTAGAATACTAACTGATGATATTTAAATCTTTCTTATAAAATGAAAATGAAAAATATAAAACCAAAACCTTTCAGAGATATACACATCACATTTTCCCAAGAATACCCAAAACATTAGCATATCCCCAGAAAAAAGAGGTTAATAGGGAGTGTGACTATCCCTGATAGTCATACAGCATTCACAATGTACAGCCAGGCTATTTATGAGGTTCTGGAAGTTTTGGGACAATAAATCCCCACTCCACTACAAGACTAGATTTTAGCTCAAGGCAAGTTTTGGAGGGGTTTGATGGGTTGGTTTCCCAGAGCATTCTAGACATGATCAATCAACATAATTGAAGTTTAGGCTGTTTACAAAAATTAAATTAAATTTTCAAGTCTATCTTTTAATCCCTTATACACCACCACAGAAGTAACAGTTTTAAATTGCTTTGAAGAAAACACTTCTTAAACAAATGTAAAAAATTGGTAGAAAATTCCACAATGTTAAAACAGATCAATTTAAAACTGTTACTTCTGTGGTGGTGTATAAAGGATCAACAGATAGACTCGAAAATTTAATTTAATTTAATTTTTGTAAATAGTCTAAACTTCAATTATGAATAAAATACATCCTGAGTTATCACAAATTGTAACTATATGCAAATAACGTAGATATCTCATAACTACCACTAGCGGGCCAGAAGCAGTTTAAAAGTGGATAAAAATAATATGGTGAGAAAAATTCTTTGTGTTTTTAATGTAAAAGTGTCAGAACCTACAGGAAAAGGCTGACATGTGATTTATTTTAACATTGTAGAGTTTTCTACCAATTTTTTACCTTTGTTTAAGAAGTGTTTTCTTCAAAGCAATTTAAAACTGTTACTTCTGTGGTGGTGTATAGGGGATTAAGAGATAGACTCAAAAATTTAATTTAATTTTTGTAAATAGTCTAAACTTCAATTATGAAGAAAATATCCTGAGTTATCACAAATTATGATCAATCAAGTTTAGGTCAAGAGATCACTCTAACTTGCAAATATACTCCTTTTCAAATCCATAACCAACTGAGCTTTGTTGTAAATGAACTGGGACACCCTCCACCCCAAAAATGCTTCACATATGGCTCATCGACCTTATCACTATAGCTCTGAGCAAAGTTCCTCCCTTAAGACATGCCAGAGGCATACAGCCATTCAACATGATGTCTCCAAACACTAGGATGTCATCTCTAACATAGCAGTCATTTTCCCTTATGTTTGAGGGTTGATAGTGTATCTTACACTCTCTCTAAGGTTAATGCATAAAGAATCAGTTTGCAAACTTTATCTTATCTCATCAGAGAAAACAAGGAACTATTGGTTTTGTATCCACAGATGATGCTTACAGCATACAGAAGGATGCTTCTCTGAAAAAGGTCTTTCCCTTAGACACATCACTGGTTATCTAACATAAAGCCCTTTTCTGCTAGCCACAGTTTGACTTGATACCAATTTTCCAATGGCAGTAGCGATCTCATGAGAGAGTTCTCTGGTTATCATCTCTCTATGGCAGAGAGCAATTAAAGCAGGGATACACAACCTTTTGTGAAGAAGGGCCAAATTAGGATTAAGTTTACTGACTGGGGGCCGGACCTCCAAGCGATTAATGCGATGGCTGAGATTGGATGCTGGCGGCAATCTTCTTGATGTCTGGTGTAATGGCAGATGTTGAAACAACCAGCAGATTTTCCAAATTCTCGTTGATTAACCTGTTCCGTGTTTTGCACTTGTTTAAATTCATAAGCGAAAACTTGCAAGCTTGTTTGGCAGTACCTATGTATGCCTGTTCGCATACATAGGTACTGCCAAACATGCTTGCACAAAATCGAGCATTGTCTTTCAGTTTTGGAAATGATGTATCTGGCAGTTCTTTGTAGAATGTGAGGAGATTAGAATTTTTGAACTGTGATTTCAATTCATCACTGCACTGGATGTCTATCAACTCAAGTTGGACATCTGGAGGGGCATCTTCCACTTTCACATCAAATGGAGTTGAAAAAAGTTGCAGGTAGATCTTGTATTTCTGGAATTCACCAAACCTCTCATTGAATGATGTAAGGAGGGTGTTAACTTGGTCAGAGTAATCCATCTTCATATGTGGGTATTTCTCTTTCATGGCCTTGCAATGTGGAAAGTGTGTAAAGTTCTCTGATTGCATGTGGGACTTGAAAAGTGATAGTTTGGTCATAAATGCATTGATGTTACTTGTCAACTGAGAAACAAGTTGCATCTTTCCCTGCAATCTCAAATTAAGGTCGTTTAGATAAGCAGTAATGTCAGCAAGGAAAGCTAAATCACACTGCCATCTTTGTCCCTCCAAATTCCTTGTAGTGTTCCCCCGTTCTTTGAGGAAAGTGATAATAGGCCTCAATAGCTCCACAAATCTCTTGAGGACTGTTGCCTTGCTCAGCCAATGGACTTCAGTATACATGGGCAGGTCAGCATAATCAGCATCTATTTCTTCAAGAAATGATGTGAAGAGTCGATGGTTGAGTCCATGACGGCGGATTAAGTTCACAGTATCATAGACATCTTTCAGCAGACGTTCAAATCCCAGCTTCTTTGCACAAAGTTGCTGTTGGTGAATTATGCAATGATACTGGACTAACTCCTTTTGCCTGTCCCCAAGGTGGTTTTTCAGCAAGGTGACCATGCCATTCTCACATCCAACCATAGATGGTGCTCCATCAGTGGCAATGCTGGATAGCTTGTCAAAGTCCAGTGCTGATTTGTTGCAAACGCTCAATAAACCAGTAAGTAAGTCAGCACCAGTTGTATGTCCAGAAAGTGATGCCATGCCAAGAAATTCTTCATTCACAATAAAATCTAGTGAAACACTTCTAATAAACACAATCACTTGTGCTGTTGATGATATGTCAGTGGATTCGTCCACAGCCAAAGAAAAATAAGCACAGTTTGCAACTAAAATATTAAGTTGGCCAGAAATGTCTGATGCAATTTGCGAGATTCTTTGTTGTATCGTCATGTGGTTAAGACTGATTGTTTGAAAACACTGTCTTCTCAGGACACATCTCACTTGCGATGATAAGACACTTTTTTATCATATCGCCATCTGTGAAAGGTTTCCCATTCTTGGCTATTAAAGCAGATATTTCTAGGCTGGCTTCAACAGCCGCATCCAATTCTCCAGATTGTTTCTTGAACACATTTTGTTGGCTGATTAGTGATCGTCGTAACGATTCGATTTTCCGTTTGCGTTCCGTACCTTGCAGAAGGAAATCCTTGTGTTGGCTTTCATGATGTCGCTTCAGGTTGAATTCTTTTGGCACTGCTATTGTTCCATTGCACAAAAGGCAAATAATGCTGTTGTTCTGTTGCACAAAACAGTACTTGTTAGTCCACACTTCCACTTCTTGAAACTGATGATTCTCGCGATTGACCTTGCGTTTAATGCCCGGCGCCATACTGTTCACTCTGCAAAACAATGTCTCATTGTGCCGAAAATTCTGAGGCCCGCAACAAATCATGTTTGAGATAAGGCAAGCTAGACTACCACGTGCTTTGTTCTGTATCCACTCTGACCAAAGACTAAAGAGGCGGGGACAGAAGACTATTACGCACACGTGGCCAGGCAGGTCTTAATTTGTTTGACCCCTGTCCGGGCGTCTCCACCATTTCTCAGAATTTGTGAGTCAGATCGTCAACATGCCAGGTGCAGGACACTAATCCATCATAAATGTGGTTACCATTCTTACCTAAATTATATTTATGGCCCGTCAGTTTTACCCCCGTGTTCAGAAATGAATCAAAAGTGATTAACACAGTGCAGTGGAAAATCTGAATATTTTAAATATAATTATTAAAATTGCGATATCTCGTTTCAAATTGGCGCTAGAATCAATCTGTTTTTTTTTTTCTGTCCTAAATATATCACAGTTTACGACTGTTAAATTTCAAATAAAATAAAAATTAAAAATAATAATTTAATTTTAAATTTACGAAAAAAAGAATGTAAAAATAAAAGTAAATAAAAAGTTCCAATTAATTTACTACTTAAATAACCTAAATATATCTGTTTTCTTTCAAACAAAAAAAACCGCAGCTTTCTAGCTACACGGAATCATTTTACAACCCTCTTTGTTGACAAGTTTATGGCTTGACGCGGTTTGTAATAATTATTAAATCCAAAATATTTTAATGCAAATGGCTTCCTTTTAGTCGTAATGACTCTATTCCAACTACAGTATTAATTTTCTTGGTCCAACTTAATAATAATAAATTTGATGTGAAAAATTTTTTTTCTATTCTTTGTCTATGGAGAGATATTGTTGTAAATTATTGGTTTTATAGCTTTTTGTACATTCCTTTTTGAACTCTGGTTAGTTTTTTTCTAGTTTGAATGACATTAGGTTGACGAATAAGCGTCTTTTCAGAAAAGATTGATTCAAATTCGACTATACCAATCAGAATCTAGAATGTAAACAAATGCTAAAAAATCGTTATTTTCATGGTTTTTCAGCGCTATTTTCACTTATTTTTGTTATTTGACGCTATTTAGACGAATAGGCAAGTTTTCCGAAGCATAAAATTGAAGATTTCCCGCCAAAATAGAAACTTCCTGATAACATCGGAAATGACGTTCTAACATCATTTTATTCTATTTGATTCTTCAAAAAATCGTTATAATACTATGTATTAGACTTAAAATATTCGATATCTAAACCAGAAAGTGTTAGCTAGAAATAGACTTATTTATAGAACAACCCCCCATTTCTCACTTCAGGGAAAGTTATAAAACAGTTGGATGCTAATGACTTTGTGAAAGGGAAAAGTTCTACACTTTAGTTAGAAACTTCAAAAGAAGGGATTTGGCCTGTACCGTCCGCGGGCCGCATAAACATTGATAAGGGGCTGTATGTGGCCCGCGGGCCGCAGGTTGTGCACCCCTGATTAAAGCTAGTTGATGGTTTTCATGAGGAGTCATTGATCTTACCGATCTTGGTCCAGTGATGGTTTTGTTTCTTGGAATTGTTTCCACAGCATGCACAAAACTTTTCTAGATACAATTTAGTCATCAGGTTTTCCAATTGGAACTGGCCTGCGTCAAGTCTACTGATTGCCATCCAACTCAATGAATCATTTAAACAATGTCATTTTATCAAAATTTGGACCTGACTACAATCATACTCACAAACAGTCAAATTACAGGTCCATGAAACTCCCATTTTCCTTTCCTTAGGCTGTGTACACATTAGGCGTTTTTAAATGCACATTTTAAAGAACCAAGAGTTCTGCATAGGTATACATACTCAAATGCACGCTTCTGGCCAAGCGCATGTCAAACGCGCGTTGATAGATTTTTGTTAGAACGCGTGTTTCACGGGCATCAGCCGTGCACTTTGACATTCATGTGCTGCCATGTTATTGTACATTTGATTGCACGCTTTTGGGTAGAGTGGACGTATGTTGGCCGAAATGGAGAACGATCATTTCGATACTGATCTATTTATTGATGAAATCTAAAAGAGACCAGCCATCATCAAATGATTTTATAGATATTCTAAAAGAATTAAAAAATTTGGGTTCATATTGTCTTAGTTTTGGATACAACGTCACAAACATTCCATGCGTCAGTCTATCTCGTAATATTGGGTGCACTCAAAATTCTCTTTGCCCCCGCCATCGTCTTTTATAGCGACGATGGAGGAGGCACACACAAGCAATTACTTTCACGTCCATTTCCAAACTGAGCCAGTGCTCACGCTCCACTAAACAGTCGTTGAACACCAAGCTAATGCGCGGTGTGTACGCTGCTAACACGCATTTAACGCAATGCAAAACGCCTAATGTGTACACAGCCTTAATAATTTGCATGTTTTTTTAGTTTTTGCTTCAAATCAATATGATAATTCAATTCATCATGCAAAACTGTGTGTGTGTGTGTGTGTGTGTACAGGTAGGCCTCCTACAACGCGGTAGGTACGTTCCTTGAAAATACTGCGTTGTGGGAAATCGCATTATAGGAGACACCAACTCAATACAAAAACCGGGATTCGGTTCTAAAAAGAGAAAAACTTGGCATTTGAATGGCTTTTTTTGAATTTTTCAAACCAGCCATTGGTAGCCACAAATTTAACACTGGTTTCATCAGCTGACCAGTGGCATAGCGTAGTGGGGGCAGCAAAATTTCACAATAAATAATAATAATATCTTGTAAAAATTTGAACCATTTCATTTCATATTTTTGTCACACCTACGATTCGGACCAATTGAAATGAGCACAGAATTGTTCATTACTTATTCTGTGACGAAACTGAATTTTAGTCTTTTAAATTGAGATACCTAAATAGGGGGGGCAGTAAAATTTTCTTCTGCCCCGAGCCGCTGACACCCACGCTACGCCACTGCAGCTGACGACTGTCCCATTTGTTTTAAATAATCAAATATTTTTAAGGCTTTGTGTTTAAGTGCAGTTTTATTTAAAGGAAACTGTTTCTTGTTCATATCTTCTACCCATAATATTAGCGCTTGTTTTATTTTTTACATTATAGGTGCTCTCCGACTAGCAACATTTTTCGCAAGAATAGATGATCTGGATGCGACCAAATTTCTAATCTTTTCTCCCGATTGCTTAATCGACCGAATAGATGACTCATTTAAATTAAAATGCCTACTAATATCAGCTATACGCTCTTGATTTTTATGATAATTCGATCCAAAATTTCTATCTTTGAAGAGTTATAAATTTCCTTTTTAACGACGGTCCTTTTTTTTCATTCGGCATTGTTACGACTAAAATTTTTTCAATCAGTTTTGTGGACAGTAAAAATCGCAAAAAATAACTTTTCTTTACTATGCTGTTAAAAATATACACTTAATAGAAGTTTATACTGTATTTTGGACCATTTTTGCTGTCCCCACTTATTGAAACAGTATAAATGATGGAAAATTTAGTGATATTTTTGAATGTTTATGGTAACTGATGCACATCTGTCTAGAAACCGGTCTTCCCCTGAAACTTTCAAGGGAATAAATAACATGCCAATGGCAACAAACAGCTGTTTTCAAGGACATTTAGTTCTGTATGCCAAACTGCGGTTTGTATCACGCAATCCGTTGCGATTTTTCTGTTATGTGAAAGATAATTCATTTCTAAATACTGTAAACCGCGTTGTAAAAGTAACGCATTGTAGGAGGCCTACCTGTATATATATACAGGTAGGAGTGTGTGTGTATGTGTATATATATATACAGGCATACCTCGACTTACGTCGGTTTCGAGTTACGTCGTTCCCGATTATACGTCGCTTGTTAAAAAAGTATATGGAAAAATAAAAATCAAGTTTAAGTCATTTTATTCGACTTTACGTCTGTCCGCCACAAATATTGAAGTCGTAATATCACTAGATAAACGTTTAAAGCACATAAAATCATATTAAAATATATACAAGTATGTACTGTATTTACAGTACACGCATTCGTAAATTTAGATTACTTTTTTTGTACTATATTAAAAACTAAAATTTATTTGTTTGTAAGCTTAAAATAGATTTTTATTAACCATATATTATTTAAAATGCTTTCCTAGTGATAAGTAGATTCGGAGACAGGTAAATTCGACTTACGTCGNATTCGTGAAAATGTTAAAATTAAATTGAAATAATTGATATTTGTTATGTACCATATTTTACGGATTATAAGACGCTACTTAATTTTTAAGCAATTTTTAAAAAAAATAACATTTTTACCACCTAAATTCAATCCTTTTATATGGATTGAAGCAAACACTGATCCACCAATCAACACTTAGTAGCGCTATTGGATGTCTGCTGATCATATGATGATTGCATGATGATCGCTGGCCAATCTGCGGTCATGGATTCAGATCCATGGTTGTCTCGTGATCCAAATTTCTATGGCAACAACCGTTGCTCGTTTGAAAAAAAATTGTGAAAAAGTGTGGGAATTGTACATCAAGACGATTCTATCCCAACACCCCGCAACTCATGTTTGTCGCATCAGTGCACTGCTGCTGCCAGTTGAATTCAATGTTGCCAGATAGAGATAGGTTTCCCACGGCATCAAATATATGGCCATTTTTAAGACACGGGAATTTTAAATCAAACACTGGACATTTTTATATTAATTTCGAGTATAAGATGCATCTGAATTTTGGAGGCAATTTTTTGAAGAAAAAAGTGCGTCTTATAGCTTGTAAAATATGGTATATAGCACACAGCGATAGAGGGAGTGTGAAAGAAAGTAAAAATGTAATCCCTGTGTGCTAAGACATATTTTGTATTAGACGGCACTATGTTGGTGCACTTTACATTTTTTTGGTCATAGGTCACTGTCTTCTTTGGTCTGCTACATCTCTGTGTGGCACAGTGTCTCCCCTCTTTCAGTTTTTCTTTGTGTTATATATAAATGTATATTTCTGTGCATCGTTAGATTCGTTTATTTGCTTCATTTTCTGACAGAATGTCATAATTGAGAGGGAGCTCAGCAAACTGTTCCAAAACTAGAGCAACAAAGTTCAATTCTATTTAAAGCATTTTAAACAATATGTTGAGTTTAGAAATTGTGTATTCCTATTCTATTGGTCATATAAACAGAAATAAATATCACTTTAGGCCACTCCTACTTTGGCTACTTAAATGAGATGGCCATTAGCTACCTAGATAGAGTTTGATTTATATTAAAACTTATACAGTTTTACAGAGAAATTTCAGGAAGGCCATATAAGTGAGGTGGCCACAAAGCAAGGTTTTATTGTACGTTTTTCTAAATATTGTTCTAATCAGGATAATATTTAACTGGGTGATGGCAAGTGGGTAATGTTTAACTGGGCTACCGCCAAATGAGCACCAGACATCTGGGTGACAAAATAAGAGATCAATAATAAAAAATTCTGAAAAATCTGGTAACAGTCTTGATTTATTGTGCTAATTGTGTTTGTCGCCTTAAATTTGGAAACCAGTGTAAATTTAAACATGATCCATTTTGGAATGATGAGTAGAAAATGCAAATCTTTATTGAAGAGAGGTGAACAAATGAAATAGTATTCTTAACAATTGTTGTTTATCATTAAATGTAATTCCAGCAAGTTATCACAAATATTTCTGATTAAAACTTGTGTTTGAAGAACTTATCTAATATAAAGGTTACTATAATAAAAATACAGTATAAATGATCACGTAAGCACACCAATGACCATATACATGCTATTTCCAATAGCTGATATGCACCATACATCATTGTAGTGATGCATAGTATTGATGAAAATTAACAATTGTTTGATGTCTCACATAGATTCTGTCCTTCACATCTCCTTTTGTATTACCTGTGTACAGTAGACCCCCGTATAATGCTTAGATACGTTCCATGTTATTCGAATTTTACGTTGTAGGAATCATTAAATACATGAGCCAATTGCAGCCCGACACATGTAAAGTTTATGGACTAAGGCTGTTTGAAAGGTTTTCTTCTATAAAATTAACCGATTCTAGACTAATTCCACTCAACATTTCCAAAACACGTATAATTTTTTGGGAATAATCCGTATAAACTATGCTATAAACAAAAAATTGTAGGATTACTTACCGANCCATTGCTGGAAACACTGCTGGAACGCATCTTTTGGAATGGCAATCAGCCAGTCTGTTGGATTCCGCACGATGTCTTCTCTCAACTAAATTCGGGTTCCTTTTAGCGGCATTTTCAGCTTGAGAAATAGCCAAAGGTCACACGAAGCCATGTGGAGAGAGTACGGAGCGTGACGAACCACAGGAGTATTGTGTTTGGCGACGAAAGCCCAAATCAGATGCGCAGAATGGGTGGATGCGTTATCACGATGGAGATGCCAAGTTTTGATCGACCACAGATCCGGTCGTTTGCGTCGCAATATATCGGAAAGACGACAAAGGACCTCCTGGTAGTACTCCTTTGCGATGGTTTGGCCTTGTGGTGCGTACTCACGACACACCACCCCACGAGAGTCGAAAAAACTGTCAACATGACCTTTGATATTGCTGCGGACCTGCTGCGCTTTTTTTGGCCTCGAGGATCATCCCCGAAAGCCTGCTGAATCTTGCGAATGGTTTTACGCTTGGGTATTGCCAAGGTTTTTGGCAAAATTTGATGTAATATCGCTGCTCATGTTGTTCAGTCATTTTCCAGCTTAGTGGAATCCGATGAGAGCGCACTACATGACCTCACTCATAGGCCGATTGCCAACGACTGACTCACTCATACGCCGATTGCCAACGACTGACGCTTCCTGCAGGCGGGAAAAAATTCAGGGCTGTGCACGACTGTCCCCTCCACAACTCCACCGAAGGAGGCCTCTCTCGCATCATTGGTTTACGCGGAAAAAAAAAGGTCCGATACTTTTTGAACAGACCGGGGATTTTGAAAGATATTGTAGTTAGTTACTTGATGAAAATGGTGTGGCAATATATGCTTTTGCCAGAGGTTACTGTATCTTATATACTGTTCCATTTCTAGCATTCCAAGAGACTATTATTACTTGTTTGGGGGTTTAACTTATGGTAGTTTACATTATGGTTAGATTTTGTTATATAGCAGGACTACCTGTAATTTAAAATTTAGGATTGAAAATAAAATTAACACAAGATTAATTTTTTTAATTTTTATATTAATTGCAATTAAAATTGTTAATCATTCAACACACTAAAAATGTTTTCATATTCTGTACTTTACAAAAAAAAATTAGTCAGCTAGATTTACTTCTTTAAGTGGTTCAAATAAGAAATAATCTATTTTATGTAGATGTTTCAGACACTGCTGTTCACAATTGCATTAAGAAATTATTTTATATAATTAATATATGAGATATTTTATATCATGAGAAAGCTATTTGTATAATCTTTATTATATATATCTAGAAATATCAAATTAGTTCATAAGTTTGTGTGTTCTTTTATGATAAGAAAAATTATAGTATTTAAAATGTTTTATTTCATTTTAAAATCAATGATATATTCTCCATTATTAACAATATTTTTTGTCATCTTTCAGGCAGTTTTTTAATTCCCACTTCATAAAAAGATTTTGGTTTTAAATTGAAATAATCCAGCATAGGTATTTTGACATTGGTTTTGTTTACAAATTTTTTTTGTCTTTCATAAAGTGTTGCAATATGAAATATGTGATAATTGTATGGAGAGTATCTAGAGAGTAAGCTGAATATGACATAATTTCTGGGACACCATCATATCGGTGACAACGAGTGGGCAATGGTCAACTGGACATCTGGGTGACAAAATAAGAGATCAATAATAGACAAAATACAAAATTTTTTATTATTTTCTTTATTAAGATCACCATTAATTTGTATTGATATACTTTATTTATTTATTTATTTTTACAAGTAAATAAAAAAGTTCCAAAGGACAGTTGATATCTATCCTCCAAAATTAACAAATATACATATAAACAAAGACATCAATTACATAAAATTAAAAATACATTACATTATACATTAAAATGAAAAAATATAAAAGTTCTTTGAAATAATTTGTTTTTGAAGAACTGCTTTTCTTTGATGTGCTTTTTTAACCACTTCTGACATACAATAATTAACAATGCTACAGTACGTTGTTTCAAAACATTTGTTTTTCCTAAGTTGGAAATAACTTGTAATACCTAGTTCATAACATAATATATATCTACCAAATTGTATGCTTGCTAAGTGTGCAAAAATTTTCTGTTGCCTAATTAACTGTCACCCACTTGACTAACATCCAGTTGATCATTGCCCAGCTGTTGTATAACCTAATTTTCTAGTTATAATGTTTAAGTTTCTGTAATATAATATTTGCACAATATTATCTTTCATTGTGGTGAAATAAGACTTCCTTTCTATTGACAAATGCAGGGTGTTAAGATTAGCTTCCACAGTGCTTCATTAACATATACCGGTACTAGTTGTTCATAGTAGATGCTTGCCATTATGGTTTGATTAGGCTCCAATAATTCAACATAAATAATCCTGATTTACTCATATCTCTTCAAACTGGTGGTATCTTTTTTGGATGTACAAGGGTGGATCAAATTTAAATGATAATTTTGCTATTCTGCTTACCATGCAATTCCTAGCTAGATGTAGAGTGGAGTTGCTGTTTGGTTTGTGAGGAGTGGGGAACTGGCTTGGTTAATGAGTACACTCGGTTCTGTCGTCAGTACAGCCATGACCGAGCGAAAGGTTAATTTGTCTGTTGCACAACGCATCATCATAGAATTTTTAACTAATGAAGGGGTTAAACCCTTGGAAATTTTTAGTCGATTGAAGGCACAGTTTGTGGACAGTACACTGTCTCAGAATCGTGTGTATACATGGGCAGGGAATTTAAGGTGGGCGAGAACATTTCGAAAATGAAGCTCATGATTGACATCCAAGGACAAGCCTTATAGATGACAGCATCCGTGCCGTTCAAGAGCTTATTGAACGTGATCGCCAGTTAACTGTTGAAGAAATCTCATCAGAAGAGGTTATCAGCTATGGGAGTGTTCAGTCCATTATCACTGATCATCTTGGCTTCAGAAAAATTAGTGTCCAATGGGTTCCGAGGTTGTTGACTGGAAATCAAAAACAGGTCAGGTCAAAATGGGCTTGGAAACTCTTGAACACCCTTCTTATAGTCCAGACTTGTCCCTCTGTGACTATTTTTTGTTTGCACCCTTGAAGGAATCACTTGGAGGAAAACGATTCACAAGCAATGAAGAAGTCGAGGAGCACATGTGCAATTGACTCATAACTTGCCCTCAATCTTTTTATGAGAGAGGGATATTGAAACTTTAAAATCATTGGCAAAAGTGTGTAGAGCTTGCAAGAGGATATGTAGAGAACTAAAGTTTTCACTTGTGTATATTATTAATCAATAAATTTCTAAAAGAAAATTACTGTTTATATTTGATTGACCCTTGTAATCCAGCTGTTCCAGTAGTTTTTGGTAGTTTTTTTTGTAATCCATACATGTCTTTTTTGTACTTTATTACATAGGATCCATTCTTTATCTTGAGTTGCCAGCCAATTTAGTAAAGGTTCTATTTTGTAGCAAGACAGCAGAGAATTGCAGATGTTTACATGTTCTCTGTAATTAGCTATAGAGAGCTCATGGTGAATCAATTTTTTAAGCTTTGACACTTTCTCTATCTCCTTTAGGTGGTGGTGAATGAATTCTATGGAATGAATTTAGTTGTTGTTCTGCAATTTCATCTACTAACAGTTCTGGTTCTGTATCAATTAGAGCAGTAAGAGCATCATTAACAAAATTTATTAGGGTGTCCAATTAAAATTTATCTTTCATAGGAAATTTTTTTTAATCTTTCAAAATGCTTCTGTGCAGTTCTAATGCTAATAATGTCATGATTATGTACAGTAATTTTTCTGCCATTTTGTAGCATTTTTCATCACTTAAAAATAAAAAATATATCTGTAACAAAATTATTACAAAAGTTGCTTTTAGTCCTTGGTATAATTAAATTAATTAAAATATCTACAAATGTGAGGCAGATATTTTAATTAATTTAAAAATATATCTATCAATATTCTTTGGTATTATTCATGTTATTTCAAATATTAGTAAAGTCCAAAAAACAAAACAATGATAAACTATTTTTAAAATACAGTGGGTGATTCGTTAATGAACAAATCGGATAGCAAACACTTTTGTGAAAGATTTTTAAGTTCATATAATGAACACCTCACAGAACAAACACAATAAGAAGCGACGTAAAATAATGCATACCGATTGGTCTTCCCTTGTCTTCATACAACAAAATTCAGAACTTTTCAGAGCGTGGGAGACATAGACATCAACACTTAACCCGGTATATACCGATCAGATAGTATTCCTTCGAACTCTCCCTTGTAATTCCAGCCTTTTATTTTTCTGACATACAAATCTTTTATAGTATTCGCAAGACTGTCAGGCAGGCACTCGTTAAATTTTGCATCAGTTTTTATCTTCGAAAGGTGAGAGTATAATAGCAGAGGTAGAGACTGGGCAGATGTCTGATCTTGCTGGTCAGTATGGCTTGAACAGATCTACAGTAGGCTACAGCTCAATCTTATCTAAGAAAGATACAGTATAATCAAGAAGACTCAAGCTGCTAAAGGAGTGACAAAAATTACATCTGAGAAATAAAGAACATTGAAGAGCTCATAATGGAAACTGATCTGAGGACAGAAGAATGCCAAGAACTCTTGAATAAAGAACACTAAGAAACTCAGTGAGATATGCTTTGTTCTGAAAAAGAGGATTAATGCCGACATCTGCTATTAAACATCGTTTGAAGAAGTGGGAGGATGTCAGAACAATAGTCTTAGAATGGCATCCAAACCAGGTTGAGGTTAATAGGCTCAGCGATAAACGATGCTCTACTGTAATAGCAATTACAATGCTATTACAGTAGAGCATCATTTATCCGAATCAGTTGGGGACTGGGGTTGTTCAGATAACTGATTATGCACAAAAAAATATATTAACCTATCCCATGTTGAAATTTTTCTCCGTTGCATGTCACTTTGTGTTGAATTTTCGTCAATGTTAAGCCTAACAAAAATTTTTATATTAATAATCGTGACTATTGTATCAGTAAAAATTATTTCTTTATTTTGTACAAACAAAATAAATATATTGAAAAATATCAAAACAAAAAAATTATACTTTAGAAGTTAATTTAGTATCAAAAACGTTTGATTCAGCACGACACACAGTACTCAGAAAAACACTACACAAAAGTGCCAGTGCTGCCAGCTAAAACACACACACCAACGAAAAAATATTGGAGTAGCCCAAGACGTAGCCAAAGGTTGCCATGCCACAGCACTAGCGGAAATTTAAATTTGCCGACTGGAATGCTTTTGGTTAACCGACGTTTCAGTTGACTGGCTTTTGGATAAACGACGCTGTATTGTAATTACTTCTGAAAAATCCTGAAAAAAGAGAAAAGCAATCAACATTAGACAGATTCTTTAACCCCCACAAACGGAAAAAAACATGACTAATTAAAATGCAAGACTGTGTATATATGTATTTTTATTATTGCATATAAATAAACATAGTAAGAAAGTATATATTTTTTATTTTTTGGAGTCTCCAGAATGAATTAATCAAATTCCCATAAAAACCTATGGTAAATCGATAATCGATTAATGAACAATTCAGATAGCAAACAAAGTCTTGGAACGGATTATGTTCGTTAACCGATCATCCACTGTATTATACTCTTTCACCAGATCAATTTTGTCATCAACTAAATGTTTATTTATTGTCAGATTATGTTTGATATCAATAATGCCAAAAATATGCATATGGACTGACATGATATATTGTTATAGAGTATGGTAATCTAGAGTCTAGTATAAAATTTATGCATTATTTATTTAGGATGTATAGAAGCTATTGTGAAGATATTTTTAGATTGTTCTGATATAAAAAATGATGATATAATTGAGAATTATTGTTTTATCTTCATTTTCTCATGTCAAAATATAAAAATGATACAACTGAGAATTGATAGACTGTAAAAGCAGAAAATGTTTCAACGTTAACTAAAGCTTGTTTATGTATCGATAAAATTTAAAGAAAAATGCTAACTCAATTTTAACTGCTGTTAAAATAGTAAGTAACGTTAAAAACATTAAAATACAATAAAATCTGCTTAATGTTAGAATTTCTTTTCCTCTAATTTAATCTTAATTATTTTATACTCTTTAAATCAAGTTTATCATTATCTTCAGTATTGGCAAGTCCCAAAGTGATTACATTATATGGAATTTATTGGGCCTCTGAAATTAATTACATCAAGAAACTAAGAGAAAATCTATTGTTTTAAATTTTTTAGATGGGATACTTTCATATTATTTGTTGCTTTGAAAAAAAAAAATTGTTTTTGTTTCCAGTTTGTTATAGCAAATTCTTATCTTGATATAAGAAAATAAAATGGAAATAGAGAAGAGATACAAATTCTAAAATATTATTCAACATTAGATATGAAGTTATAAAGTTATATATATATAACTGTTATATATATATTATATTATATATATATATATATAACTTTATTTTTTTAACCTAAAAGGACAGTTTGNTGTTTATAACAGTTAAAATCTTTTGGATATTTAGATTTTTTTTAAATATATAGATAAAAAAAATTGATATTTTAATTTTAGATAGAAAAATATTTTTAACATTTTGAATAAAAAGAAGGTTATAGAAAAGTTATTTTCTTTACCAAAAATTTATTGAAAAATATAACAAATATAGTGTAAAAAATCACTTATCTTAATTGCATCTCTATCCTTCCATGTAGTTTTTTTTTTTTCTTTCTTTGAATTTTCTTAGAAAAGCCATGCTAATAATAAAATTTTTTGATGTGTACTGAAATTAGCTTTATTTCTCCAGGCATGCTATTTGATCTGAATTTTTATCAGACCAAATATATGGGTCAGATCTTCATTATATGATTGATTTATGGCTTAGCACAGTTTAATATAATTAATGAGAGCATTTGTTGTTTACAAAATAATATAATTTTGAGTTGTTATTCAAAACAAAGATATCATTCCTCACTGTAACATTTATCATTATTTTAATTGAATGTTATAGAAATCAATTGTATTATTTTATTCATCATATAATTTGGACTTTTCCTTATCAAAATCTTATGTTTAATCTAATAAAATATGCACTTATGGATTAAAAACTTACTACCACACCTGTGCATTTGCTGAGAGAATATTTTTATTAACAAATGTTTTCAGCCTACTCTCATAGCCACCATCAGGTTTTATAGAACTGTTTTTAGAAAATATTCACGAATAGAACATTCCATTTAAATTTTATCTTTGAATAATTCTAAATACAAATTTAAAGTGAAACAAATTAAATAAATAAATTATGAAAATATAAGATTAACAATAATATAAATAACACCTTTAACTTATAAATATTAGGAGCTCTTTTGTAAACTATTTTTGAGTCTTTGTAAGTTTCCAGCTCATTTATAGTGCATCTCATCCATTTGTTGTATGTAAATTTATTGATTCTATTGATGTTTTTTGGAGACTTACCTTTGTTTCTTCATAACTCTTGATGAGCCCTTCTATAGAGGATGTTCTGTACCCAAAAGTTGTAGCAATTTTTAAAATTTTATAAATTTTTTTTTTTAAGTGGTCCTGTATATTGGAACAATACAAAAAGACCTTTCTAAGCAGTGCTCTGAATGCAGAAAGTTTATACTTGTAAGGGTCATTAGACCATGATGGTATGTACAGAGTAGCATATTGGTTTGATATATACATCAGATAAATACAGTAGAGCATCGATTATCCGACTCAATTGGGGACTCATGTTGGTTGGATAAGTGAAAAAATCGGATAACCGAAAAGAAGGAAAAAAATTCACTATTAGTATAGTATATTAGGATATTAGTATATTCCATGTAATTAGTTTATTAGTATATCGCTATTAACCAACTTTGCATTAAATTTTCATCAATGTTTAGCCTAACAATTTTTTTAAAAATAATAATTGTGGCTATTGTATCGTTAAAAATTATTTTAAAATTATTTTATTGTTCACGAAACAAGCAACCACTCGTAATTAGAAAATTAAGTCCCGTTTAAATACTGGCCTCCCTTCAATGGTCGAGCCATTGATGCCAGCTAAAACATGCAAAAATTTAACAAAAATAATATTAAAGTAGCCAAGACATAGCCAAATATTGTCGGGCTACATCACTAGCGGACATTTGAAATTTGCCGACTGGAACGATTGGTTAACTGATGTGACAGTTAATCGGGGGTTAGATAATTGATGCTCTACTGTACCTTTATTCTTAAACTGGATGTCAATGGATAGGAAATGCAGACAATTTAGTGCTCTGTTCTAGTTTTAGGTTCAAACTGTGTCTATTGTTAACCACATTCAACTCCACAAAACTCCTGAACCCTCCAGTTGTTCCTCCTCATTATGAATATATCATCCATATATCTTTTCTAGAGTAAGATAACTTCTGTGATATATCTGAGAATTTGAATTTCCGTCGGATGAATAAATTATTTTTTCACAAATTAAAGACAAAGTCACTCTAAAAATATATTTCAGATGATCACCATTTTTACATAGTGTTCTAGAACAAATTATAGACAGCTGGACCTTCCTTTTTAGGCTATACACTGCCTACATTTAAAAAAGTTCCTTAAAAATTTTTTAAATCTTTATTGGTTTTTGCGTTTTTAAGGAACTTTTTTAAATGTAGGCAGTGTATAGCCTAAAAAGGAAGGTCCAGCTGTCTATAATTTGTTCTAGAACACTATGTAAAAATGGCGATCATCTGAAATATATTTTTAGAGTGACTTTGTCTTTAATTTGTGAAAAAATATCTGAGAATATCTTTTTTGAGCTTATGTAGTACAAATTTGCATAAAAGTCCTGAAACAGGATTTCCTGTTGGGACATTTTTCTTTTGTTTATAGGATTTGCTATTGAATCTGAAAATAATTGATAGCAAACTAATTTGATTAACTCATTAATTTTATTTGGGTAAGCAAATAATTGGTTTATGTTGAATCATGAACCCAATAACTGCATTGAAGCAAGATTCCAATTTAATAGAAGGATACAAACTTTTCAAAGTCCATTACTGCTCCTATTTCATCATTCATTAAATCCAAGCCTTCTAATTCTCTTACTACTTTGCTTGGATCTTGTGCCACATAAATACTGTTCTCTAATTGGTCACAAATGTATCTGTGTAGGTGTTTTTCGAGAATATACATTGGTGCTTTGCATTTCTCTACTACCAGTCTGATTTCTTTGGTTACCTTGTGCATTTTTGCAAAGGCAAAGATTCTTGGCATTTGGAGACTAAATTTATGCAATCTTTTTAGGAAAGTTAAGAGCAAAGCAAGTGGTTTTTTCTAGTTTTTCTAACCTTTCTGTCTGTTATTGCTATGATTTTTTCATCAACCATTTTTCACTCTGTTTTGTAATATAATCTTCCATAGCTTTGTTACAGAACTGTCTTTTCATAATTACCAGCTGTTTTATCTTATCAGCTCTCATTAATATCAAATCTGGAAAAAAATAGAGATTTACAAGAGCAAGATCAAAGAGCAATGCCTGAATGCAAAAGATGCAAATGCTTTAGCTTCAGTTTGAAAATACATTATTGAAAAAAGATTAGAACATAAAAACCCCTGAATTATGTGTCCTTCTATAATCATATTTGGCTTATGTGTTATACTTTCATAGTTTTTATTATACATTTTTATTTTGTTAACTTTATATTATTTCTTGAAGTATATTTTTATTCATTGTTAATCTTATATTTTTCATAATTTATTTATTTAATTTGTTTCATTTTAAATTTGTATTTAGAATCATTCAAAGATAAAATTTAAATGGAATGTTCTATTCATGAACATTTTCTAAAAACAGTTCTATAAAATCTGATGATGTCTATGGGAGTAGGCTGTAAACATTTGTTAATAAAAATATTCTCTCAGCAAATGCACAGGTATGATAGTAAGCATGTAATTTATAACTGCTGAGCATGTCCAGATTGCATTTATGGATGATGATCAGATTATTGATGAGATGAAAAAATAAGATTACAAGTAGCACTAAGTAGTAGTTACAGAATAGTATATCATGTTCAATCTTGTAATTACTCATTTCTGTTTTTTGTTCTATATTTAAAACCAGAAGATAACTAATTTTTTCAATCACATGTATTAGCTATTCATTTATAATTAATTATCTCATTAAAAGTTGATATTTATTTTATTCTCATCATCCAGTTTTAGTCTATTACAATTCTATTTGTTTTATTTTGAATAATAAAAATTGAATTATAAATTATATTTTCAGTTCTGCACCTAAAACAAAAGAAAAGAAAAAAGAACTTGTCATTCCTCATATTAAGAATAATAATTGGAGATTACCAAATGCAGATAAATCTGTTTCATCTTTGGAGGATTTGGCTATTAAAGAAATACTTGACGGTAAGTCTTCTTTCTATTATTAAAGATATAAAAAGAAAAACTAGTTGTGTGATATAAATTGTTATATAAATGATATGCATAAAGAAAATAGCATTTATTTTTCTAGAAGAAAATATTTTTAGTTGATATTTTACAGTATTTTAGTTAATATATTTTTACAGTATTTTATATAAACTGTTTTTCTTTAAATTTCTGTAGGGAAACATTTATTGAGTTTACCAACAGTATCATGATGTTCAGTCCTGAAAAATTGTATTTTTATTCCATTTATAATTCTTGCATTATTGAATTTTCATGTATTATGCTTATAAGTATATTCTTTCTTCTGTCCTATCCCCTAAAAATTTAATGATCATATTAAATACTACATTTTTCGCTGATTAATTTAATGTATTATTTATTACTCAATGGTCTATGTCTAGAATTGAATTTGATATTAAATTTTCAAGTTAATTTAACAAAAGTTTCAGTATTTTTAACGTCATAGATGGTATGGTACATTTTTGCATAGTATTTAACCACAGGTTTACAAATTTATTCTGTTTGTCTATGGACAATTAGTAGATTTAATTACTTTATTATTGGGCTGCAGTTTAAAAAAACTGTAAATCTATAAATTCCCACTATCATCCTTCTGTCCCTCCATTCATCCATTTGTCTTTTCTTGGTCTCGAGAACAGACTTAGATGAAAGACAAGTCAGATATGGAAACCTTAGGCAGGAGGCCTCGATTAACTATATAAGAACTTCCAATGCAAACTGGATGTCATTTTATTTCAAAACAAAATTTTTCTCTGAAAGGTGTTAGATAGATGACTGGCATGACTCTATTGTTAAAGGAAAAGTATGATGTACAGGAACAAGCCACTACTAATTTGAGGTGGCAAGCATCTATTTTAAATTAACTTATTAAAAATTGCAACCTGACATTGTGACGATGTCATAATAAATAATTGCTCGTTTATTTTGTAGTTGTAATATTTGCTATTATTAATAATAATTTGATATTGTTAAATTCCTTGATGTCTGTTTTGTCAGTCCACAAAATTTAGTCAAATCTTCATAGGCTTGCAATAAATTTTTTTGTTTTTTAAAGATTTATCAGTTTTAAGCAAATATATTTTTAAATCAATCTGTTTGAGAGATATCATAAAGAATTTGGAAAATATTCTTGTATTTGGAAAAATAATTTTCAAATGTTTTCATTTGGTTCAAATTAACATAAAAAATTTCATGGTTCTAGCTAACAGCCAATAATTTTTAATTATGATGCAAGTGCTATAATTTGAAAATGCCTGAAATGCTGTATAATATTCTAGAATATTTTTTTTTTTTTTTTGCATTTGATTTTCTGCTTTCAAAATGCAAAAATCTTTCAATGATAGAAGACGCCTTATACCTAAGAGTGTACAACTCTAAAAAATTAAATAAAACATTGGTTTACAGCAGGGCCGGATTAACCCACTTTGGGGCCCTAGACATTTTCTTCTTATGGGGCCCCCCTTTCTCACATTAGAAATAGGGCACACAAAAATATAAAATGATAAATAAAACAAAACTAAATAATGTGAAAAACTAAAACAAATCTTAAATTTTTATTAATAAAAAATATTTAATACACAACAATAAATTTTAGTTTTTCTAGAAAAGTTTGAACAGTTTGTTTATAAATTTAAAATATTGAAATTTGTTTTATTAAATGTCTAACAAAAGTTGTTGTAAAATAACAATATTACCTTAAAAAAAATAATTGTCAACAAGACTATGTCTTGTTTATAAAATCGTACTGCTTGCTGTGTTACCAGCTTAGAGGTATGAAGGAGTACATGTCAGGAGTTGCAATTTGGCACAGAGTATTAAGTGCCCAAATCATGCGCGCATAAAAAAACCTGACTTGTAGGTACTCGGGACCGAGAACCGAGTGAAAGTAAAATACAAAATGGCGACTCTCTCTACAAACAGGCAAACCGAAGTCAGGTGGTGAGAGTACCACCCACAGTCGTTCAAGGAAATGGACTCTGACCCTAGGACTGAACACGTAGTATTTTCTTTCTTAAATAAAATTTGTAATCTAATTTTGTAAATTTGGGAGTGCTTCAAATATGACATTAAAACAGGGTTTTATGTCGTTACAAGTAGGTTTTTTAACATTGTCTAGTATAGTAAAATCGTGGGACCAGTAAAAATTTGACGTTATAATCAGGTTAAACTGTATATTGTTTGTGCAAAATAAAAAAAAAAATTTCGGACGATACAATAGCCACGATTATTTTTTTCAAAGACGAGAAATTTTCGTTAGGCATCGACAAAAATTCAACCCGGGCCGACACGCAACGGAGAGAAATTTCGAAATTGGATAGGTTAATTTCATCGAAAATGCATGGTGGACGACCTCGTGGTCGTGGCTGGCGAAGTTTGAACGATCGCGCCCAAAAGCAGCGATACCAAAGAAGATTGGAGAATGAGAACGAGATCCGCTTTGAGCATCAAAGTGATTCTGCTTAGTAGTGTCTCCGAGACATAGTCATGTCCCAAATACGGTTTTGCCGTTTTACTTGTTTAATTTAACCTTTTTGGTTAATATTTAAATAATATAATATTTTACCAGTTTTATCACTATTATACAGTTGTCCAACAGAAGAGTAATCTATCTTATTTACAAATCTTTTCAAAATAGACAGTTTGACCGGGCCCTAGACATTTGTCTCATTTGTCTATGCGATGATCCGGCCCTGGTTTACAGTAAACTTTTCTTGTATTTTAAAAATGAAGGAATTTCAAAATGAACTACATATTACATTCTGCATTTCTCAAGACTGAATTACCACCATAGAGTAAAGTATTGTCTAAAAAAATGTGAACTAAAGTCTTGTACAGAAACTTGCAGTGCACACACAAAGTCAAATTAACTGTATCTGACAATGGATTTGACTTGTAGAAGTATAAAAATAAAACATAGTGTACAGTTTTCATCACCTTTCAAACAACTATATAGTTTATAGTTTTCTTTTTTCCAGGGTAAAAATTATTTACACAAACTTATACAGATTATTTTTTGAAAACCTGTTACGTGAAATTGAAATTTCAAATATGTCAAATTTCTAATTGAACTTGTATATAAACAGTTCAAGTTTGCAGATATAAACATAACTGTTGAGGAAGAGGAAGCTGCTATTTTCTTTTAAGTTACAGTCGAAGTTTACTGAAATCTTTAATTTTTGTTACATAAAAGAAAACATTTTTTATTTTTACTCTACAGCAATAATTTAAATTTTATTGATGATTTATAGCATATTATTATGTAAACTAACTTATTGGCAATTAAACTGAGATTTTTGTTTTTTTATTTGTTCTATTTCAGAAAGTGCTAAGGCTAATGAAGACTGGGAAAAACGTGAAAATAGAGACCATATGATCATTCCATTGCTTATTCAAAATAAAATTCCTGATGGGTATGAAACTGAGACTAAAATGGATGTTACTTTACGTCCTAATGATTCAACTCTTACAGACTATGAAAATGTACCTGTTAAAGAATATGGGTATGCTTTATTAAGAGGAATGGGATGGAAGCCTGGATATCCAATTGGAGATAAGAATAAAAAGTATGTAATTTTAATGACAGTTTTATTTTACTTACTTGATAATTACACTAATATAATAATTATATTATTGTAGTTTTAATTAATGTTATAAGTTTTACAAACTAGAAATTAAGTTGCAAAAATAAATAAAAGAATATCTTGTTAGATTATAATATTCTTTATTTGCAATTTAGAAAGAATTTATATGTACAGCAGAGTCCCATACAATGTGGGGGATTCGTTACGCATTATAGGAAATCGCATTGTTGAAATCTGTATTATCACACGATTTATGAAAGTTTAAATCTTGGCCTATAAGTTGAAAAAAATGTATACCTCTGATCGACAAAATTTGAGGGTGTTGCTTGCTTGTGCATTATATGTGACTCTACTGTATAATTTTATATTACAAGCATAGATATCTGTCTGAAATAATCTGAATCTGAAATAAACATCATGATATTGTTTGTATATAATTAAAGCTATTGAATGTTTTTAAATGTGTTAATAGGAAAAAAAGAATGTATATATGTATATTGACTAAAATCTGCTTAATACTGTGATGTCATGCTTCAGATTTGAAAGATTTATACTGAGCAGTTATTTTATTTGGATTATCACATATATAAATTGTTGTGTTAAAAGCTTGCTTACATTATCAATAATTAGTTTTACTTTTTTATTGTTTCTTTTGTTACCTTTTGTGTTGCTTTTGGGCAATGGTTATGTATATAAATAAATAAATATCATAGTAATCCTTTAAATCTGGATCTACTCAATATTGTCTGAGTTTGTCTAGCACTAGTTTAAGCAAACCAAATATGTTTTGACTGATTTTCGTTAATCCTATTATTTCAATTTGTTAATGCTGCCATAGAAACTGTTTAGTATATTTGTTTTGATAAGTAGAAATGCTATTATAAATTTTTGAAATTATTATTATTATAATTATTAAATATTTTATTATTTATATATAATTTTTATACCAGAAGTTTACTTTTCATAAATGTATTAATTTCTTATGAATTTCTCATTATTGGTTATTTTCTAGTTGTTATATAATGAATTTTTAGTTGTTTGGTAATTGTTTGGTATTGTTTGGCCATAAAAAACAAATAATATTTATTTATTCATTTACGTATTTTATAATTGAATGAAAATGTCCATTGTAAAGTGTATTTCCACCTTCCTTTTAACAATTATAACCTCATTAAATTCAAATCAAGGAAAACAACAACATAAATATAGCAATATGGTGTATATATATGTATGTATATATATATATATATATACATTATAANTTGTAAATACAGTGCACTGTATATATAAAAAATTCCTTTGTATTGTTTAACTATTAGTGTTATAATTGTATGTATGCTAAGTTAGTACTATGTGTTTGTAAGCTGATGAGGGATCCTTGCACCCAAAATGCATTCTTTTCTAAATTTGATGGTGATTATTACAGACTAATTTTTTTGTGAAAGATCATTTTTTGGTCAGCCTTGGTGTGATAAGCTCTCCAAATTGTTAAAATCCTATTTATTAGGTTATCCAACTCTATCTAAATTAAACCAAAGATTAACTTTATCACTTAGTTTTTAAATTTTTTAATTTTTTATTTGCTTTTTAAAATTTTTTATTATATTTAGTTTTTTTTTAACTTTTCTTTCACTTAAATTAATTTTTGTTGTCACAAAATTTTGCCTTTTTGGGCCTACTCTCTTCACTTTTATCATCTGGTCTTTTTAACATAAAACTGTTTGAGGAAGTTGTTTCTTCTTCTCTTTTAAAATGTTTCTAAAATGCATAAGGCAAATGTCATTAACTAAAGCCATAACATGACTAATTGCAACTTTTTCTGGGTGTTTTCTTTTGACAAAGTCCATAAATTTCTCCCGCATTGCCAAGAGTTCTTTAATTTCACTTGTAGAGATAACCTCCTCCACCACTTGCCCTGCACAGGAATACCAATCTCATGTATAATCTCTCTTATCTGCTCTTTCTGTAACTCCTCCAACTCTTCAATTGTGAGTTCTTCTGAAAGCTGATCTACAAGGTCATTCACATCTCCCTCATCCACCTCCAGACCCATGGATTTTTCGAGGGACACAATCTTTTCTACCACTTCCTCTTCAGGTTCAAACCCTTTAAAGTCCCCTTTAGCCACAGTTTCTTCCAGTCAGAGGTCAATGTCCTCTTTGTAACACCCTGCCAGGCCAAGTCAATAATTTTGAGACGTATCACAATGTTAAAAATGATTCTTCCAGAACTCTTGACAGATGAGGTTGGTATTTTCCATAACCTCAAAGCATTGTTTGAAAAGATGTTTGATATACAGTTTCTTGAAAGTGGAGATCACCTGTTAGTCCATTGGCTGTAGGATAGGAGTGGTGTTAGGAGGAAGGCAGAGAACCTTGATGAAAATGAACTCCTCAAAGGTGTCATCTTTTGAGGTAGGTGTGTGGGCTGGCTCATTATTGAAAATGGCTTGCAGCAGTAGATCATTGTCCTCCAGATATTTTTTATGGCAGGACCAAACACCAAATTTATCTAATTGACAAAGAACTGCCCCATCAGCCACGCTTTTGGGTTAGCCCTCCACATGATGTGCAGTTTTTCCTTCAGTATTTTGTGAAACTTAAAAGCTCTTGGGTTTTCTGAGTAGGATACGAGAAGCGGCTTTATATTGCAGTCACCATCGCATTTGCACCTAATGGACATGCGCGATTGAATATCTGAAGATTATAGAACGTGCGTGGTTCGAATTACCGTTGAGAAAGTTCAAATTTTTAAAATATTTTGCATCAATCCTGAAGAAGGTCTATAAATTAGACCGAAAACGTTAGAGAACTGACAAAAGTAGACTGCATTTTATAGGTATAGTGAAATGTAGTAAAATTAAGGAAAATTTCATAAATGGAAAGTATTTTGTTGAATTAAAAAATATATTAAAAAAAATTAGAGAACTAATTTAAAATGATAAAAAGAGAAAATACATATTGATTAAAATTGAACAAACAAGTTCATTATTAAATCTACTATATAAAGCTAAAAATCCAGTTTCTTTCTGTCACTGTATGCCCAAAATGGCCACTAGGGGCACCCCTAGCTATTATTTAAATTAACAATAAATTTAGTATATTATTATTTTTATTTGTAATAGGAATTTATTATTTATACCACAGAATGACACAGCTGCTGCTAGAACACCCGCTAAGGGTGTGTCAGGCTACTAGAATAGAAGGATTAGAAGTACGAAATAATCTAATAATAGCGAGATTGAGGCTGAAGTTATAAACGCGAAAACGTGTACGTCAGACATTCAGTGCTGCCATCCTGTAAGCCTAGAAGTTTGACAATGGTGTTTGAATAGTCAGTGGAATCATGCTCAACATTCCAAACACCATTGTCAAATTTCTAGGCTTACAGGATGGCGGCACTGAACGTCTGACATACACATTTTTGCATTTAAAACTTCAGCCTCAACCTTGCTAATCTTAATCTTTGTTGTTTTGTTTTTTGCCTGGGCAACGACGGGCTCATCTGCTGATTTTATATAAAATATGTTTGCATGAACTTCTAAAGATAGTATAATTAAGATGCAATATGTATTATTTGGTCACAAGTTATCAGCTACACAGTAAAGGAATGATCTGTAGGAAATAGATAGGTGGTAATATAGAGTAGACATGAATTATTACAGATTCTCTTATTAGGAACTCTTAGGCAAAGCCCATAGTTATTTATTATATGATTATAAAATTTGAAACATAATATACAGTCAAAATATTTTATTCATTTTATAAGATTGAGTAATCTAAGTCATGTTTTCAAAACTTCTGGTATATGGAAGGTTGCTGAGTTTATTTAGAAGAAAGTATGTCTTTTGAATTTTTTTATTAGCTTTATTTAGAAGAGATGGTGACAATCCCATCTCTTCTAAATCTCTTCAAATCCCATCTCTTCTTCTTGAATAGACAGGCAAGCAGTAGTCAAAAGTGGATTGAAAATTCATAAAAAAACAAAAAAAAAATGGATCTTAAGATAGATTTTGATGAAATAGTCTACAATACCAAAGATTAAAGATATGTAGATGACATCATCTATGATAAAAGAATACTAGATATTGACTCTTTCGTTAAGGAAATTAATTTAATAAATAAAAATGTTCAATTCCAATGTGAAAAAGAAGTAGATAATAGTCTGAACTATTTAGAATTTACTATAGTTAGATTAAATAGTAAATTATTATTTAAAAAGTATGTTAAAGAATGTGCTACCGGTAAACTTATACACTTCAAATCTAATGTACCTTTATATATAAAAAATAACATTTTTTAGAAACACATTAACAAAATTAAAGAGAGAATGACCATGCAAAATGATCAAGAAATGGAAATAGAAAATATAATAAGAATCTTCTTCTTTCTTTATCCTCGTCTTTTCTCATGTTTATATGGGGTTGGTGTTTCCTTCTCTAATATGTTTCTTCCATTTCTCTCTTTCAAGGGCTTCTCTTTTAAGATATAATAAGAATGTTTAGCTTAAATAATTATTCTAGAACATTATTGTTAAAATGGTTAGAAACAAGTAAAAGGAAAAGAGAAAATGTTATATTAAATAGACAACTGGGAGTTGTTAAAACATTGTATCTGAAAATGGAATATGTTTTCAGTGTTTTTGAAAAATTAAAAAATTTAGATATTATTTTGGTATCAAACCATACAAGAATCGTAGCAAAAATGATTAACAGTAAATATAAAAATAATGAACATAATGATTTAGAAAAAGATACTGTAGTTTATTCATTGAATTGCAGTTGTTCACATAAAAAAGATACATTGGTGAAACTGGAAGGAAATTAAAGACAAGAATTAAAGAACATATATATGCCATCAAAAACAATTTGATCAGAAACATTGCAATATCGAAGGTTATGAAATTTTAAAGGATAGTATCAAGAGTATTCTGACAGAAAACAATCAAGAAGACTACAGGAATACACAGAAATTCTGAAAATACAGGAAGACATTAGAATTAATAGCAACATGGGACTGTGAAGCTACATGAGGGATGGAATGACATCATTTTTACATAACCTTTGAAACAGATGCTGAACAGATGTGGGAGTAAAGTCACATCATATTGTAAAATGAAAATTGTAACAAGGCAGTTGGTTTCACACAGTCTTATGGATTTTGTGTATTTATTTTGTTTAAGATCTGGAAACCAATTATTTTAATAATTGTAAGTTTGTTGTTAGTTTCCCTTTCTTTTGGTTTTAATATATTTAACAATATTTTATTATTAATAGTGGAGAACCGTCTACCAGAATTTGGAAAATATGGGAGAAAATAAGACATTTACTTGTCCCAAATAACTTGATATATCACATTAATACATAAAAAAATTTTTATGCTATATAGTTTTTTATTCTTTAGTATATGGGTTGTATTAACTATTGTAAATACAGTGCACTGTATATATAAAAAATTCCTTTGTATTGTTTAACTATTAGTGTTATAATTGTATGTATGCTAAGTTAGTACTATGTGTTTGTAAGCTGATGAGGGATCCTTGCACCCAAAATGCATTCTTTTCTAAATTTGATGGTGATTATTACAGACTAATTTTTTTGTGAAAGATCATTTTTTGGTCAGCCTTGGTGTGATAAGCTCTCCAAATTGTTAAAATCCTATTTATTAGGTTATCCAACTCTATCTAAATTAAACCAAAGATTAACTTTATCACTTAGTTTTTAAATTTTTTAATTTTTTATTTGCTTTTTAAAATTTTTTATTATATTTAGTTTTTTTTTAACTTTTCTTTCACTTAAATTAATTTTTGTTGTCACAAAATTTTGCCTTTTTGGGCCTACTCTCTTCACTTTTATCATCTGGTCTTTTTAACATAAAACTGTTTGAGGAAGTTGTTTCTTCTTCTCTTTTAAAATGTTTCTAAAATGCATAAGGCAAATGTCATTAACTAAAGCCATAACATGACTAATTGCAACTTTTTCTGGGTGTTTTCTTTTGACAAAGTCCATAAATTTCTCCCGCATTGCCAAGAGTTCTTTAATTTCACTTGTAGAGATAACCTCCTCCACCACTTGCCCTGCACAGGAATACCAATCTCATGTATAATCTCTCTTATCTGCTCTTTCTGTAACTCCTCCAACTCTTCAATTGTGAGTTCTTCTGAAAGCTGATCTACAAGGTCATTCACATCTCCCTCATCCACCTCCAGACCCATGGATTTTTCGAGGGACACAATCTTTTCTACCACTTCCTCTTCAGGTTCAAACCCTTTAAAGTCCCCTTTAGCCACAGTTTCTTCCAGTCAGAGGTCAATGTCCTCTTTGTAACACCCTGCCAGGCCAAGTCAATAATTTTGAGACGTATCACAATGTTAAAAATGATTCTTCCAGAACTCTTGACAGATGAGGTTGGTATTTTCCATAACCTCAAAGCATTGTTTGAAAAGATGTTTGATATACAGTTTCTTGAAAGTGGAGATCACCTGTTAGTCCATTGGCTGTAGGATAGGAGTGGTGTTAGGAGGAAGGCAGAGAACCTTGATGAAAATGAACTCCTCAAAGGTGTCATCTTTTGAGGTAGGTGTGTGGGCTGGCTCATTATTGAAAATGGCTTGCAGCAGTAGATCATTGTCCTCCAGATATTTTTTATGGCAGGACCAAACACCAAATTTATCTAATTGACAAAGAACTGCCCCATCAGCCACGCTTTTGGGTTAGCCCTCCACATGATGTGCAGTTTTTCCTTCAGTATTTCGTGAAACTTAAAAGCTCTTGGGTTTTCTGAGTAGGATACGAGAAGCGGCTTTATATTGCAGTCACCATCGCATTTGCACACAGTTAAAGAGAACCTGTCTATCATCAGTTTGTGGCCTGGTATCTTCTCATCAGCTGTGATGTAAGCCATCCTTGTGCTTTTTTTTTTTTTTTTTTAATAATTTTTCACTTTACCTCAAGCAAAATCATACGTTTTTGCTTTTCACCACTTCTCTTACCCATGGCGTCACTAAAGGAATTTTGCAAAATAACAGCAAATAAGTCACAACACAATACAACAGAGATTCTTCCAGAGTGAGGTGAACATGTGTACTGTGAGTGGAAATACTTTCAAAGCTTAGCACTCTCTATGTGAACTAGAAGATATGTAACTGAAACTTAATCATACCTTAAAATTCAGCTTGTATCTCAAGGCAAAAAATCAGCCAAACTCTGGCTTGTAAAAAGCTCATATGTCGGTATGCTTATATCTCAAGGCATTACTGTATATAGTTTTGACAACTAATTCTGAAATAAATTATAACAGAAAAATTAATAAAAGATTGTTTTAGCTATGTTTTTAAGTACAGCATGATTAGCCAATACCTGTTTATACATAGTTCTACATTATTGAAGATGAACTATGGAAGAGTACTTTTATGAATAAAGACAAGTGAACATAGCACAGCATAGAACATTATCTTGGTCAGATGATGTATAATGATTAAAAGGGGCTCTAGAAATTTAAAAAAGAATTTATTCTGATGATGACTTATAACAATATGAATTTTAAAAATAAAGAAAATTAACTTTAGTTGTAGTTATACATTTACATTTATTTTAATCAATATAGTTGTAAATATAAGTGTTCTTCTGTATAATTAAAAGTCATTATGTTCAATAACTAGGTTTAATCTATAAATTGAGTGTATTGTATATGATAATGCATCCAAATTTAGTTTCTTTAATAATTTACCAAACGTTCTTTGTTGTTTGCATTTTTGATTATCCAAGGAAGGATTATCATATTGATGAGTACTATATTTTCTACTTACAAAATATAATTTATTAAAAATGTTCTATATTGTAGTTATTTAAACAATGAAATTATAATTGGAAAATTTATTTTTATGGTTGAAATTTTAGTTAAATAAATTATTATTTAAATTTTATAAAAAGAAAATAATTTTGTAGATAATTAGTTCTATAATCTGAATATTAAAATTATTCAATTTTAAATTTTATAGAGCTGTTACACCTGTTGAAGTTGTTGTTAGACCTAAAGGATTAGGGCTTGGTGCTGGTCAAAATTCAACAAATAAGAAATCTTCTGTTGAAGAAGAAAATCTAATATTGAAAAGAGGTTGCTTTGTGTATATAGAAAAAGGACAGCATACAGGGGAGTATGGTCAGGTAAATATATATATTTTCTTTCTCCTTGAAAAATTATTAATAATTTAATGATTTGATTGATTTTTCAAACTATGATTTATAGATTCCTTTTATAGTCCATTAAGTCAGCAAGTTTTACATTAGAATTAATAGCAACATGGGACTGTGAAGCTACATGAGGGATGGAATGACATCATTTTTACATAACCTTTGAAACAGATGCTGAACAGATGTGGGAGTAAAGTCACATCATATTGTAAAATGAAAATTGTAACAAGGCAGTTGGTTTCACACAGTCTTATGGATTTTGTGTATTTATTTTGTTTAAGATCTGGAAACCAATTATTTTAATAATTGTAAGTTTGTTGTTAGTTTCCCTTTCTTTTGGTTTTAATATATTTAACAATATTTTATTATTAATAGTGGAGAACCGTCTACCAGAATTTGGAAAATATGGGAGAAAATAAGACATTTACTTGTCCCAAATAACTTGATATATCACNTTTTTTTTTACTTTTATTTATTTCATATGATATTTGAAGAAATCTTCATAATTTTTGTTCAAATTAGAACATCTTGCATCACTGCAGAACCTCCCATTCAAAGTGATTCAGCATCCACCTTACAGCTCTGATATGTCCTCTTGATTTTTGTGTTTTCAGGCCTTTAAAAAAGTTTCTCAACGGTTGCAGATTCTAGTCTGACAGCAAAATTTGAGCATCTGTAACTGAATGAGTCATTCAGCAGTTTTCCTCTTTCTATGTAGAGGGTACATACAAACTTGTATCGTGTTGGAAAACATGTCTGAATGCAAGAGGTGATTTACAAGGATACACTGTAGTCCTGCTATAGACCGTGTTTTATACAGTCCAGTCTTTTTCATTTGAACAACTCTTATATTAATTTTGAAACATTTTATATTAAAAATTATACCACTGTCTTTTATATATTCACTTCTCATTTAATGATAATTTGTAAAATGACTATTGCCCCATAGGATCTTAAATTTAAAAATCATTCAAGATTGATGATTACTAACTTTGAGTGCTATCTTCATGCTTTTTTAACTACTAGTTATCAAAATTGATGAAAGTATTTCATTTCATTTAAAAAAATTAAAAAAAAAAATGAAAGATTTTCATTTTTTAAAATTTTGTTAACCTTATACATTATGGCTTTTAAATAGTATTTCACATTTAAATAGAATTAGGACTGAAAAAATAATGGTGCTTTAATAAATATTGCATATGTTATAGTAGCATATTGGTATAAATTACAATTGTTAAAAATTTTTGTGAATTATGAACTTAGGATGCTCACAACATGTATATGAAATGTTTGACTAACAGTAGATTCCATCAATAACAGAGTTATAGAAATTTTTATTTTTGATCAGTAAACAAGAAAAATATAAAATTGAAAATTACATAATCATAAGTATTGTGATTTAAAATTTATTTTGTAGGTTGAAGGATTAGATGAAGATAATGGACGTGTCATTGTAAAGTTAGCAAAAAGTGAAGAAAAAATTACTTTACCTGAATTATTTATTAGAGTTGTAACAGAAAGAGAATATAATAAAGAAAGTCGAATTATTAGTGAGTATATTATATCATATTATTTTTGTTTTTTATATGTTCTTAAAATTATTTATTTATTATTATAAGAAGTTTTTTTACAAATTTGTATCAAGATAATATAATATTCAGTTAACAAAAATTTACAAAATTAAAATTAAAATTGATTGTAAAAATATCATTTGAAATGAGAAAAATATATTTTTAATGAAACAAACTTTTTCATTTTATTTTTATTGATAATTATATTGGGTAAAGATATAAAATATAATCTCAAAATTTGATACTTTGGATTTTGTGTTACATGGCTTTTGATACATTGAGTTAGTTATATATTTCTAGGCTAGATTAAAATATTGAGAGAGAGAGAACTTCAAGAGAAAGACTCATGTTTAACTGTGTTTTTTACTTTATTTTTCTTTTTTCTCTCAATTTCTTAAAAATATAAAAACATTAATAAATATTTAGTGATAGTTAAGTACAATTAAGTTGTGAAATTTAGGGAATGAGCATGGAACAAACAGGCATTGAAACTGAATGAATTATATTTTCATATGATAAAGATGAGAGAGTTTATTTTTATTTTAGTATATATAATTGAAAGAAATAAAATTTTATATAATTTATATTTATAAATAAATGGTTAAAAGAAGTGCTATATTATTCAATAAATAAAAATTAAATTTGAAATTATGAAATTATTCGAAAGCAAGTGATCTGAAAAATGTTTATAATTAATAATGTTCCTGATATTTTGAAAATTTATTAAGAATACTGTAATCATTGATATTGTAAGTAATATTACTTCATAACTAATCTATTATTTATGGAACAAATAAGTATTGGCTACTATAAAGTAAAAATTGATTTACATTATTACAGTAATGGTTTTATCCATGCTTTATTTTTATGGAGAGAAACCACTTAGCAGTTTCCTTACACACTTGAAAAACGGAATTTCATGATTATTTGAGAGAAGTGTTAATATAAATGTTTATTTTTCAATTATCATCTTTTTCTCTTATTATTAAGAGAAAATAATACATTCTCATTATGTAAAAAATATAGAAAATATGAAACATATATATTTATTTTTATAATATAGGCCTCTTCTAAGTTTAGATCATATTAATATATGTTAAAGTTTTTGAAATTTACTGAATTTTAAATAATCATTTTAAGTTGTGATTACTGTTATGCTAATAAACAATACAGTGGAACTCTGATTAACCAAATATCCAATTATCCAAACCACTACTTACCCTCCTCTCTCCCACTGACACCATGCTGCAATTCTCTTATATCATATGACTGCATGATCAATGGCACCTATTTGCTGTGACAGATCCAAATGACCAGTAGGATGTATTCATACATTGATTAAGAAATAATTATGTACTGTACAGTATGTGTACAATGCTGTGGTGTGTTACTCTGTAATTTAATTTTTTACATATTAAACCACTTATGCAAATTTTCAGTTATCCAAATTATCTGCAGAATGAATAAATTTGGATAACCAGAGTTCTGTAATTTATTTTTTATGAATAAATTAAAAATATATATATATTTTTTTAATATGGATATAATAATTACTTGTGTTATAAATACAAACATTCACAAAGTTTATATTTATTTTGTTAAAAATTTTTTAAAGAAATTTATTTTCATTTCTAACAATAGTTTTTTCTTTTTTAAACCAAATTATAACAAAAATAGAAGCATGAAGTGAAATAAAATGTTATGGTTATTTTAAACTGTTAAAAGATGAAGATAAAAATTAGAGTATTAAACTTGACAATGTTAATAGTTTGCTGGCTAAAATGGCTTTGCTTTCATAGATGTGGTTGTATGAGCTACACAGGTATAGATTGCATTTACAAACATGAACAAGTAAAAACAAGTACAGTAACTAGGAAATTTTAGTATTCTCTCTTTTTTATGTAGTATTAAATTTACAGTAAATTGGAGTTTTGACTACACTAGATTTAATTGGATTACACAACTAGAATTAATGATGATTTAAATTTATTATTTATTGATATCCAAAAACTATAACTATATTGACTAAAATTAATAGAAGAAAAGATAATTCATATGAAGGACTAAATCATATTAATAAAATGAAGCTTTATGCAAATCTGAACCAAAAATTGTAGGCACAGATGAGCTATACCATTTAGATTATGTCATTTGCATTACACTTAATTATTCAGATTAGTCTTATTGGAATTTGATCAACTAAACCATGAATAAATCATTATTGTTTTAATTAACTTAATCTTTTTTGCAAAACCTGTCTGGAAAAATAATAATTGGAAAAATAAAGGACCAAATTAAAGAAATTTATAATATATTTAATATATAAAAAATTTATCTTTCATGTGATATCAAAATGTATATTAATTAAAATACCTTGCAGCAAAATATGAAATCTTAGGGCAATTTTACAATATAATCGACTGAATGAATTGGACCAGTTCCAAGTCATGTTGCTATGACAATACTAAGTCACTTGACTAGTAGTTTCAGTCAGACAGATTTAAAAAGATAATGTTTATAGTCTATCAGAATAGTCAGTGAGCTACAGCCAATCAAACTTTGGATTTATGAAAACTTGCATAATGAGAAAATATGGCAAAAAAAGTAGATTTTTCAAAAGACTGATAAATGAAGATAATATCTGCAAATTTATGATATTAATTGGGCAGATTACAAATATTAAAAAAAAAAAGAAAAAAAAATAGGAAAACTTAAAATGATTGGCTGCTGTTTTGATTCTTAATTTAAGAATGTAAATTTGTACAATGTAGATATTCACTAAAAGGAGAGCAAAAAAGGCTTGGATGACTTGTGAGATTTTTTATGACTGGATATAGCAACTTGACAAGGAAATATATGGTATGAACACTGCTTTCGGACAATGCAACTTATCATAACAGTAATGATTTAAAATTGACAAATACAGAAACTACTATTCTTTTCAATATTTCAATCATTCTCCAATCTTTGGATGCAGGAATAATTGCTTCATTCAGGAAATATTGACTTGAACAAACTGAAAGTGATTTTTCAGACTCTAAAGAAATTAATCTCATCATTAACTATCTTGATGCTTGTTTACACTGTTGTAGGTTTGAATGAAATTTATCTTGCCTCTGTTACAAACTGCTGGAAGTCTATGAATATAATTGCATGTGAAACTCAAGAAGATCACAAAGTAGAGAGAACGAAATTTCTGACAAACTTCAAAATAACATTGGAAAATTGAAGGTGTCGTCAAATTTAGCACTCAAACACTGAAGTGTTCAAAGTTAGTCATTTGAAGTAAAAGATACCATTGTATATGAACATCAGAGATGAAAATATCATGAAAAATTACATTCTGAATATTGATAAAAAAACTATCTAACTTCTGATGAAATCAATTGGGATTGTGGCTATGAAGAAGAAAGATTATTCATAAAGAAGCCATGATTCCTGTAAATTGTATCATTAAATACAAATCTAAAATGATGATTTCTCAGCTCAAGCAAAAAATTTATTTATCATGTAAAATGTAATTAAAGGAGTCAAGTCTGCAGTGCAAACCACAACTGTAGATTTTCTTTTTAATGCAGTAAACAAAACTTAAATCATTGAAGCTAGATTGTTAGTTTTTTTCATTTATGATATATGTTCACTACTTTGATGTATACATGAACAAGGTTTTCATTATGTTTGTTTTGTGTGTGAATGCATGAATTGTTGTTCAATTGCCTTGTTAAATTATGTTTAGTGTATACTTTTAACAAACTCAAATGTAGCCTTTTAAGGTCACAGCCCAAATGCATGTTCTTCAAATAGGTGACATTAGGGGAATCTGACTGTAAATAAAAATATTGTATAAAAAATGGGAAATGAAAGTAACAATAATAATAAAAAGTGATTTTATGTAAACTTATAATGAACAAAAGTAATTTTGTTAAAAACCTTGATTTACTTTACTTTTGTTCTAATTTCAATATTATGCAAGATTAAGTTGTGAAATTAAATATATTGTACAATACATGTAAAAGGATATTTCAGTTTTAAATACTCAGTAATGTATTAGATGCAATAATAAATTAGGATTAGAAAAAAAATATTGAAGACTAAATACAAATAAAAATTTTGATGTCTTCACATATCCTTTACAACCACAGGAACACAACAAGAGTAGAGTCAACTTTTTTTTTTAGGTTGTTTCCTGCTTAAAAATATGTAAAATTGATTTAAATGTTTCTTTGTAAATTGTGTTCCTGTGGTTGTGAAGGATGTGTGAAGACATCAAATTTTTATTTGTATTTTGTCTATATTTTTTAAAAATATATTTCATCCTGGATTTTTATAAATTAGGATTAGATTTAAAAAATGAGTTTTTTCTCAATAAATCAGTGTGTGTCAATACTTCATTCTTTTACTTACAAGTCCCACAAAAATGATTTTAGTCAGATAGTATAACTAATTACTAATTGTAACAGAACCCTGATGATCAAAACAATCAGTTGGTCATGATGCAATTCTCCAAGATTTGTCATTAAAAATATAAATGAAATTGAGTCTCATTGGCATTATCAAGTAATTTAATATATTTACTTTTCATTTAAAAATTTCCAAAAATTGTTGACAGAACTTTATGAGAAATTAGTTTGTTTAATTGTTGGATTATTTCAATTTTATAGAGATAAAAAACATAATTTTACTTCAAAGATTATATATATTATATTGCATAAAATAATCTCCAACTCAATGTGATGATCTTGATAATATTCTATGTTTATATAATAATAAACATTGGCTTATTAACATTATGTTTATGACTTATGACATCATGCTCTGAAATAGAACCTGAAGTTAGAATTATCATAAGTAAATAAAATAAAATGATTCTGTAATATGCAAGACAATATAAATAGTGACTATAAATTTTTGCATAAGACAAAAATAATTTTTAAGTTTTTAAAAATTACTGAATTGTTATCAGATATAAGAAAGAAATGCAAAAACTTTGTCCAAAGCCCAATATTTAATATCATAAATTGCATGTGTCAAAGAAGCCTTTAAATCAATATGCAAAATTAAATAAAAATAAATTCTTTGACTCAGAATTCTTTCACGAGATGTCTTCAATTCAAAAATATAGATTGAAATGTATTTAAAGAGTTATAGAAGGTGAAATTAAATGCATATTACAGGAGGAAAACACAAAAATACATTGATCTAAAATATGTAAAGTATTTTAGAATATAACAAAAATATTAATAAGTCATAAAAATAAGATGTTAACAAAGTAAATTTCTAACAAGCAATTTCAACCAGGTTGAAATGAAATTAAAATTAAGTATTTTCCATGAATCGGAATTCATTATTTTTGGTATTAATTTCAATTTCACTTTATACAATGCTTTATTTTTTTCTTTAAATATTTGAATAGTTTAAGCTTTAGAGATTATTTGAGAATTTCTTTGTTCTTGGCTTCAGGATGCCTTAAAGATTTAATAAAGGTAAAAGCGCATTTGGTTAAAGAATTGTACAATATTAAATATAAAGATATGTGATTTAAATGATTTAAGATATTGAATTGTTTTCAGATAATAAACATTACAAATTACTTGCTTATTTGTAAAATAAATTTATTTAATTTTCTATTTTTCATTTAATTTAATAAATAAACGTCATTCCTATATATTATAGTATAATTTATATGATGGCTAACTAGAAGCCTTTGGGCTGGATCTGACCCTCCAGGTCATTACTTATGCCTCAGGCAATATCCCATAGTTTCAATCAACTGATGAAAAGTAATCTCTCATGAACTCATGAGTTGTTCAAAGAAAAGTATAAGATGTAATATAATTTTTTTATGATGATGATATTTCAGTCATGTGTACATATCTGATAATTTTTATGTATTTTCTTGCTGAGAAGTTTGAATATGGAAATGAGTCTTTGCACACTATGTTCATGAAATATTTCATGATACATATCTGTCCATTTGTGTTAAAATAATTAAAATCACCTTTAACCCATAACTAGTAGTTGTAGTTTGATCTCTTATGTAGTAGAATTGATTGAGAAAGAAAACTTCAATTTTTGTGTTTTTGCCATTAGGTCAGTTATGAGAATACTAATAATGTGAAACTTTCAGCTTTTGACATAGTTGCTCTTGGAATCTGAGTTGCCAAATATTCTCATTAAAAATAACATTAAATGCTAATATTTTAAAATTTGTTTTATACTTATTGCAAGATCAATCAATACAACTAATAGGTATGTGGAGCTAATATACATGATATATCAACAATACTGTATTAAATTCCTTTTATGTTGAAATGTTAATTGTATTTTCTTTTGTTTATTTGTTTTTTTACTAGTCATATAATATATATATAACTAGCAAAGAGAATAATATTATATATATATATATATATATATAATATTAGGGGTTTGTTGCTGCCCCTCACTTGTTCAATAATGTCTGCTACTTAAATTAGTGGCATTAATTGGCAATACGCAAGATGGATATTTAGGAAAAAATTTATAAAATGTATGTAAATAAAAATTTGAATTCTTAATTTTTTAAAATAACTTTTAAAATTAAAATTTTTAAAAAGTAAAGTAGAACCACACTGTAATGAAACCAGATCACTGCCATTATCATCTGGAGTAGGAGTCATTTTCATCTCAAATAACTATAAATACAAAACTAATTAGGAAAATAATAAATATATAAGTAATCAAAATATATGCAGATTATGATGAACTTCTAAATTAAAAAGTGTTGTAAATACTTAATCACTGATTAAATCTTTGAAATGAGAGAGAAATCATGGGCACTTTTGTTTTCCTGGAGTAAAACGCTATAGTTAAGGCTATTTGTATAATTGGCAGAATATAGTTTGTACCATTGGTAAAACTTTGACATCTGATTGATGTAAGACATTTTTTGATCTTCATTATATATATATATATATAACATAAATAATTATATATATATCTAGTATAGTAAAATCATAGGACCAATAAAAATTTGACATTATATTAGAGTTGTTGTTACATTCGATGACATTATAATCGGGTTAAACTGTATATTGTTTGTGCAAAATAAAAAAAAATAATTTCGGATGATACAATAGCCACGATTATTTTTTTCAAAAATGGGAAATTTTCGTTACGCATTGAAAAAAATTCAACCCGGGCCGACACGCAACAGAGAGAAATTTTGAAATTAGATAGGTTAATTTCATCGAAGATGCATCGTGGACGTGGCCGGTGAAGTTTGAACGATCATGTCCAAAAGCAGCGATATCAAAGAAGATAGGAGAATGAGAATGAGACCTGCCTTGAGCACCAAAGTGATTCCATCTCCGAGACATAGTCTTGTCCCAAATACGGTTTTGCCATTTTATTTGTTAGATATTAATTTGTTTTAATAAAACATCAAATGTGAGATTAGGAAGTTTGTTTCTATGCTGTATACTTTTAACATAATTATTAAATTAAATACAAGGGAAATGAATTTAGCTGAAACTATATACAAAAACATTTGTGAAGAATTTTCAATTGAAAACATAATATTTTAGTTTTATTCATTTAAAAGTAGTGGAATACAGTATGATGAATTTTGGATAATAATAATCTGAATATTGTGTACGTTGAAATGCATTAAATAGTTTACTGTATCCATCAAAAAATTATTAATTCATATCAAATACTTCAATTATATTTTTTATTGATAATGTTAGTTATTTTGATGATAAAAAAAATCATCATTAGTAATAGATGAAAATAATATGTTTTAATAACTTAAAAGATCAACACCTGAACAAGTGACAGATTATTTGAAATCTAACATTTTTGGTCTATTTATAGGCCATCATCAGGATACAGAATCATTTGAAAATTAGAAAACATTCCAGCATCATATTCAAATTATGAAATTCAAAATGGTTAATGTAAATAGCAACAAAGAAATGTAATAAATACATAGAGTAAATACATAGAATTAAATATGAAACAGGACAAAACACTACAAGTTTCAAATTAATAACTTTAATTTAAAACTATAGCATGTAAACAAATCCTGGGCATTTTTAAGACAGTGAATGCTTCTGGAAGTTATATAAGAGAAACTTTTATGCTTTGGATATTTATTCATTTGTATATATGTTACCGCTAAAGCTCGAAATCCGTTAATGTTCAGATTACCTAGCTAATCTGCAGATTAACTACGGTGATCCGTTAAAGTTGCTAAAATTGTTCTATTTCTTAAATTACCTAGGTAATGTGCAGAGTATCTAGGTAATCTGCACATTACCTACTAGGCACTCGGTAAAGTGAAAATAAGATTTTTGCTGGAACAACAGCAACGTTTCTGTACGCTTAAATTAACATAATGTTATTTATTTAATTTTCAATATCTAAAGAATCAAGTTAATACAATCAAACAATTAACAAATTAGTTGATTGAATCAATCATCAATCAATTTAAAAAAGTCTAAAATTACCTAGGTAATTTGAGATATAGAACAATTTTAGCAACTTTAACGGATCACCCTAGTTAATCTGCAGATTAGCTAGGTAATCCGAACATTAACGGATTTCGAGCTTTAGCGGTAACATATATAAATATCCAAATATGGCATTTCAAAATCAAGACATTTTAATTGTTTTTGATAATTAAAAAACACATTTTAATTTTTAAAAAATACACAAATGTAGTTGTATTCAAAGATTTATTATGATTATGCTTAAATATAAATAAATACAAATAATTAAAATCATCTAATGTTTGAATATATTGTATTTAAATTAAATGGAATGTTAGCATTGATAAAATGGATCAATATTTTTATAAGTAAAACATGTAGAATATATAAAACAGGGTATCATTACTGTTTATATCAACTCGCATGGTATACATGATATAAGTAGCAATAAGTAATGTGCAGTATTAAAATTATTCTCTCATAATTTATGATTACTGTTTTCTTATATTCTACATGATTTCTGTTTAGTTCAAACGTGCCGATTTGGAGCCGGCCAAGCTCATCAACTTTGGCGCCAGGTTCTGTTTCAGGCACGCCGTTCCACATTTTAACCTTATTAATGTAAGTTAATTATAATAATATTTTTGTTATGTAATTTAATTTATAGTTCATCTTGTCAAATTGCTTAAATGAATGAAGTCTCTCTCAAATTCTTTGTCAGTTTAATAATGGTTAAATCTTATTTATAGAATAAAAATTTTTTGCTTGATACTATTTGTGATCTAGAATTTCATAATTATTATTCATTGATTTTTTTCTAGTGTTTACTGTTCATTGTTGTAATATACAATTAAAATGAATTTTATTGAAAATTGTTGAAATTTTTTCCTATTGGATTGTTTGGATTATTAATTAAACATATTTTTTGCTATTATATAAATATTTTATTTGACAATGATTTTAAACTTGCTGTTTATTTTTTGGATTCATCAAAATTTGATTTTATAAATTTTTTTTGTGTAGGAAAATCCACAAATCCTTATACATGTATTGAAAGATCTTAATTATACTTGCTGAAAATATCAGGTCAATCTGAAAGTTGTTTCTGAGAAAAAAAAGGCATTTACAAAAATGCCTGTAGGCACATTAGGATAAGAATTTTTAAAAATTTATTGGCTAGTAGCTCAAAATATAAACTTTCTAAACTAGTGTAATGAAACTATGTTCTGAGTCTGTTCAAGTTTCAAAAAGTTCACAAAAATAAGAGGAAAAATCAGTGAAAAGATGATCATTGGTCTCTCAGAGTTTCGAATTATCCTCTATGAAGCAGCCTTTTGAAAATATGGCAAAAATTTACAATGATGATGGATCATTTTAGTGCAATATCAAAAATTGTTTTGTTCATTTTTGGAGGCAACAGCACTGATGACAAGTCACACTCTGGATCATTAGTGGTGATCTGGTGAGGCAGCTGGTTACTGCAAATACCTGATTCATACAGAAAGAGATAGCTGAATAATGCCCAATTCAGAAGCTAACAGTGCTCAGCTTGAAAGGTGCTGAAGTGACTGAGCATCAAGTACACAAGTAGCAGGTGTATGCTGCAGATTCTGATTGAGCATAACATGCATGACCATATTTCCAAGTTTGCATCACCTCTGAATTGATCCCAGATTGATTATTATTTGTGCCTTCTTCATTACTTATTCATGTGCATTCTTACTATTATGCCTTCTTCAGTTGTCTTGTGACCTGCAACAAGCAGTGGATTTACTATGACCTGAGGTGCTTATGTAATGACCAGTGAACAACCACCCACAAGTCTTAAAGAACTTTGAGCAACAAGATGTTATGTTCTGTGATTGTCATGGTATCATTTATCATCACCTACATACTCTTAGGCAAAAGAATCAACAGCAACAGTTACTGTGATAAGCTTGATAACTAAGGCTACAGTTGGCAAAGTTTACTCATTGTTGGCCAACTAGAAGAAAGTTTTATTCCATCAGGATAATGCTAAACCAACATACAACAAAGAAGACAATTCATTGCTTGCAGCAGAAGGGCTGGGAAATCATTGATTATGCTCCTTATTTGTTGGACCTTGTCCCCTAGATTTTTACATGTTTTGGAGTCTGCAAAATCATTTTGGTGATCAAATGCTGCGTAGACCATCTGCTGCAAAAAAAAAAAAGATGTGGGCAACTTCTTTGTTTGAGCTGGACAATTCAAAAGTTGGTCGTATGCTGGTCCTGGATCATAACCAACAATGGCAAATACTATCCTGATTAATTTTTTTTATATTATCTTTGAATAAAATCACATTTTCTGCATCCTAATTTTCAGTAATGATTTCTGATTTTTTGTGTGTATTTGTAGATTTTCATGTATCTCGTACTTTTCTTGTCAGATAACTTAATTCATTAAAAAACTTGTTTCATTTTAACATTATTGAATATAAATTTCAACCAAAATGATTTGCTGATATTAAATTTAAATCTTTTATATTGAGCGATATCTTCAAAATAGTAATATAAAAAAAGATATTTAAAATGTAATTGAAATATATTTTACTTTCAATTTTTCAGATAAAATTTTACATTGTTCCAAATTATTACTGGAAGTTTACATGAATATTAAATTAAACAATCATTTATACTGCAACCATTCTAAATATATTCTGTATTTGAATTGTGAGAAATATTTTAATGAAATGTGAAAACATCATTTCATTATAATGATAATAAGCATTAAGTAATTTATATTAATCTAATATTGCTGTTATAAAATTTACAATTTATTAAATTCAATAATTAACTTATTCTTTTGTTTTTTATTAATGGAGTTTGATAAGAAGAATGAAATTTTGGAGATGTATATGATTTGTTCAAAATAGTTGTTTAATAATCTAGTGTTGCTATATAACCTTGCCTCTCTTAAACCAGTTTTAAAAAGTTTGTGAAAGAATTTCTAGCTTATGTCCATTTTAAAAATTGAAATGAATGATAAATTGTATTAATTGTGCTTTTATTCCTTCCATTTGTTCATAAAGGTTCTATTTTTATCATTATGTTTATTATTACTTATTATCAATATTTTTTATCTAAATAGAAATAGAATATATTTATTGTTTTTACAGATGATATTATTATTAAATTTGTTTTTATTATTGTAAAGAATTATAATGCATTTAATAAAAAGTTTATTGTCTGTATTTTTCTCTGCTTGTCTTCTATAATTTTTCAATTAAATAATATTATTTAGATCAGTTATAATTGATTAACTTGTTAGAGTCTCTGCAGAATTAAAACAGTTTAATATACTCAATTTGTTATTTTTAATGTTGATAACATTAGTTTACAGCCATTTTGCAACTGTGGGAATAAAGTATTTTTTTTGTTAGTTCCTCTGTGCTGAACACAAAAATGAAGTTAAAAATTCTCTGGTATGTAAAATTTTCAAGTTGTGATCTTAACAAATTTTAAAATACATGATGCAGAGACTTAATTTTAAAATACTGATATGTGCAGACTATAGGGCTTTACTGGAACTTCAGGATGGTTTTACCAAATACTGTTGTTTTCTTTGTCTTTGGAATAGTAAAGCAACACAAAATCATTTTAAAGTAAAATAATGGCCTCAGAGAGATGAATTTGTTCAGGTCATGCTAACGTAAAGAATATACCTCTAGTTCAAGGATTTCCAAAGTAATGCTGCTGTCTGCTGGGGTAAGTAAATTTATAATCTAAGGGTTACTAGGATCAAGGTCCTGACTGAACAGTGACTTTCATCCATTAAAACAGGTGAGAAGAAACATTATATTTGTTTCCAGACATCGTGAACAATGTACAGTAAAGACAAAGTATGAGGTTCATAGAAAAGTTTTTCTAAGAATATTTCCAAGTCTTTCTCACACAAGAGAAAATGGGTTAGGGGCACTGGGGATACAGTTGGAGACATTGGGTAAAAGTTTATGGAACCAGGGGACAGCAGCTCAAAAAAGTTTGTGAATCATTGCTCTAGTTCAGGGATGGCGAACCTTTTTGAGTCTGCATGCCACATAGTAAGCATATTAAGCATACTTTTCTTTAAAAATGATTATGCATGCAGAAGTTTTAGACTTCTAGTAACTATATTTAAATTTGGCCGAAGGGCCAAGCGGTCAAAGTGGTAGCTTATCGCTCTTGTGGACCTGAGATCAAAACCCCAGAAAATTTTCAGGTGGTGATTTATTCTTCACCATCCGACTGTTCCATTTGGAGTTAGCTAAATAAAAAAGCCCTCTTAGTGACCACAGGGCAAAAAGAGTTTTAAAATATTATATTTAAATAAATAAAATAATATGCTATAATTAGAGTAAATGTAAAGAACCTGATTGAAAAAGATAATAAACCAATATTGTATAATACATTACGTGCTGGATGATTTCTTCGATGAGCCACTTTTGGGCACGCGNAGATCAAAACCCCAGAAAATTTTCAGGTGGTGATTTATTCTTCACCATCCGACTGTTCCATTTGGAGTTAGCTAAATAAAAAAGCCCTCTTAGTGCCCACAGGGCAAAAAGAGTTTTAAAAAACTAAATTTAAATAAATAAAATAATATGCTATAATTAGAGTAAATGTAAAGAACCTGATTGAAAAAGATAATAAACCAATATTGTATAATACATTACGTGCTGGATGATTTCTTCGATGAGCCACTTTTGGGCACGCGTGCCATAGGTTCACCACCTCTGCTCTAGTTGATCTCAAAAATGTTGTGATACCCCACTGCATATAAAACTTGGATTAATAAAAACCTTCATCAAAGCAATGGATAAAATATGTACTGTTTTCAAATACCTTAAACAGATTTTTTTCAAAACTAAGTGATACTAAGCTAAAATTACTTCAGGATGCACAGTTTGCTTAAAAATTGAATGACATTGAACTAAGTGCAAGGACATCTTTTAAAAGGAGTTATAGCAATTTTTGGGCAAGAGATAAACAGAAAACTACAAAAAATACACAAAGGAGAATTACTCAAACTACAATAAAATGGATTGTGGAATGTCTCTTAAACTATTTTTTTTACATTCGCATTTAAATCTTTTCCCTGAAAGTTTGGGTATCATCAGTGATGAGCAAGGGGAGAAGTTCCACCAAGATATTCTAACAGTGATATCCTGGTGAGATCCTGCAGTGATGGGAGACTATTGCTGGTTCATTATGAGAGAGAGTAATATGAAATATAAATGAAAATCAGCATTTGCAAAAAAGTTATCAACGGCATATTGGCCATAAATGTAATTTCATATATATTTTTGTAAATGAAACAATTTTTTTGGTTTGATATAAGTTGAATTTCACTCCTATTTTTTTCCTATATTTACAATAAATAAAAATAATTATATTTTAGAACTCAATATATAAAAAGTTATGCTTGCCATATTCGTAAAAAGGATGCTTTATAGACCGCTAAACACTCTCTCTAATATTAGTCACGTAAATTTTTTTCATTTGTTGAGTAGTGTAATCTTTTTTGTACAAGAATTTACTACATAAATTAAGAAAATAATGCTTTATTTTGAATGCAGTTATAATTAAAATAATAATTATTGAGTCAAAGGCTTATAGAAGTTTAGATGTAAGTTTGTGCTTTTAAAAATTTTAAATTTCTCTTTCTGTATTTATATTAACATTTATAATGTGCAAATTTCTTATAATTCAGGAACATTTATAATTATATAACATTTGATTTCCATCCTCCAAACCAATAAAAATTCCAAATGCAGATGATAAAGAATAAAATTTCAAATAATATTTAAGAATTATAAAGCATACTTATACAAAATTTTTATATTGTGAATATTCAAGGAGAAGCATATGTTCTATATTTGTCAAACTATTTGCTACATGATAAAAAATAACTTATGAGTTATTTTTAAACGAGGAAACAAACATGAATACATGATAAGTGGATGCTTCTAGAAGATATTCTTAGGTACAACCAATCAGATAAAATATACCCATTAAGTATTTAACTCTTTAAGAATAGGTAGGTAAGGTTATTTTAATCCTGGCTGTATATAGGAATAGTAGTGCTTGGTAAATGACAAAATTTGTTTAACGACAAATATGTTTTATTCATTGGTGAATTGTTTTTTGATTGAAAATTACAAAAAAAAAAATTGTAAAATAGTCTTGGAGGAAACAGTACAACAAAACTGCCACAGGATGCCACAATATATTAGTAAAGCTTTAACTAACGTATCAATATGACATTTAAATAATAATTTGTTATTGAATATAGTTAAAAACTTTAAGGGAAAGATCATAAAACTAAACATTTGATTATATAAAATGAACAAAAAATCACTGTGCATCATCATTGTGTTGTTTGTAATTTAGATACACAGGGATTTTTTGATCAACCTGTATATTAGAATATTGTGGTTTTGTTTTGTTTTTGACATACTATTCAATCCTTTATTCAAGTGTAATAGAATCATAGAATATAAAAAAGTGTTTTTTATGAAATTCAAAAAAATGTTTAATTTTGTTTGTAAATGTATTAAAAGAATGTTCACAAATATTTCATTTTCCCCTTCAATCAGCCATGCCATTAAAAATTTCTGTCATAAATGTTGTTTAACCTTCCATCGGATGCATTATATCAATTTGATACATCATGCACATTTTAAATTGTCATTTCTTAACAAAAAATTTTTAGCCATGCCTACTTTTCAGTAACTTCATTTTTCTCATTTCTTATGATAACTTTTATTCTTAAAATTTGAAAAAACTTAAGTGATTAATTAGTATTTATTAGTAGTTAAATAGTTAAAACATGTAACACTAAACATTTTCAGATTTAGTATCAATTTTATTTAATGTAAAATTGATAATAAATCTGCAAATTTTTAGTTAGATAAATCAAATTTTTTCCTGAATCTTAACTTTTTTTGACAGACAGACATGATTTATATCTTATAAAATATATTATTTATATATTAGTTTTTACATGTTGGATAGTGACAAATTATATGTAAAATGATTGAACAAGTCTTATATGAAACCATTGTTTACTATAAATTTTTATCCTACAGATAAAAGAAAGTATGAAGAACACAAAAACAAGTTAGTTGAAGAAAAATATCATGATGTGAAAAAAGAACATAAACCAAGAAATTCAAGTAGAAATAATGATAGACAAGAAAGGCCTAGAGATAAGTACACAGAAGAAAAAATCAAAAGACGACGGCATTCACCTGAAAATAAGAGGTAATTTTTTAATATGTATAATTTTTGTGATTTTGATTGTTTAATTCTTGGTTTTTGTTAAATTAGAGTAAGTTTCTACATGTAAAAATATTTTGGAAACTGGATTTGTTCTATTTATTCATTCATAGTATTGAAATAGCATTTGATACCCATGACATTTTTTTTAAATCAATTTATAACATTTTGTAAATGATGTGCTCAAAATCAACAGCTGAAGATCTTTGAAATTTTTGCTTGTTAGGCATTTCCAAATGTGAATTATTTCTTAGAAAGTTGAAACCAAAATGTTTTTTTTTTTTTGTTGTTCATCTTAGTTCTAAAAATAACTTTTTATAAAGTTATAGAAAGTAAAATGAATCAAATCAAATCAAATTCATTTGAGCCATGAGTGAAATCTAGGCTGACTCATCTTAAAAATCAAGTTTTAGAATTCAAAACAGCGTTAAACTTAGTATGAACAAGTATTTTTACTCAGAATTGCATGAATTGCATTTGGAAA
>NW_019385028.1:0-4053 GCF_000671375.1 Centruroides sculpturatus
ATTTTTTTAAAATTATATCCTTTTTTGTAAGAATTATATTTAGTTAATTACTTTGTTAAATTTTTTTACAATAGATGAGTTACGTGTAAAGACAGCAATCGAATGTAGAAAGAAATTAATTGATAATTTGAGGTGGGAGGTACGGCACGATCTAAGTTAAAAGTATTTAAACGCAACTGCCTAGTTTCGTAGCAATCGGTCGAACGGTCTAGGCGGGTATAGCGAACAAACAAACTTCCTCATTTATAAATGGTATAGAGATTATGAAAAACAAACCGTATAAATTAGTTTTTGTTTATGAAATACATATTTATGAGCTTGAAAGTAGCGCTCCTAAACCTGTTATTTTAGCAATACACCACTGTTTTTTTTTTCATTTTCCGTTCTATTGACATTTAGACGACTCTTTTTTTACACCCATCGTGGGTTCAGCCAAGTCCACAACGGATACTGCTGGATGGTGAGGGACGAGCCCGATATGTTTAGTACAGACTGACCATGAAAAAATCTTGTGGAGTTGCTCACGCGGATCCCGGATTTCCTGGAGCGATAGACTGACGCCTCCGCCATACAGCTGAACTTATAAATACTATAATTAAAATACCTATAAATATAGAAAGAAATCTATTTCTACAAATTCCTAAGCAATATTTATTTAAAATTAGAGTGTAATTGCCGATTAATTTCATTTAAACGGAAATACTATATTCATTTAAAATAAATCTATTTTTTGTTTACAAAATAGACTATTTTTAACTTAATATAAAACAATTTTCTTTGTTATAATAAATAAACAAGTTTTCCTTAATTTAAATAAATAAATTAATTTAGGATATCTTTCCTTATTTGCGTAAAACAAGGAAAATTATTATAAACTAATATAAATTGTTTATCTATTTATTTGTTTATCTATTAATAGTATATTAACACGAACTACTAACCTTTTGTTTATTATGTTGTAGACAACAACCTTAGACAGGAAGAGGGTTGGAAAATTACCAATTCGAAATATATTGTCAAGTAAACGAAATAAAGTGAACTGTTTTAATATTGGTCTCTGTTAATTGCGGATAATCAAGAAAGACGTGATAAATACCATTAATCTCACTATTAGAAGAAGAAACTTCATAACTTTTATATTTTTAATTATTATTGAATGGCAAAAAGTTGAATTTTGAGGGTAGTGATGAGTTTAAAATGATTGTAAATGTTAATAACGAATAATATCTTCATTAAATCTGACTTCTCTAGAGATATGACACGTGACACCCCTCTATCTCCCTACCTCTAACCTTTAACCACCAAAATTTAACAGCACCAATGCGCCCCTCATATACAACCCATCATGCCAAATTTAGTTTCTTATAGACGCCAACACATTTATACAACGTATATTTTTCCAATTTTTTTAGACTTTTTTTGGGTTCAGGAGGTCTCAAAACGTGGAGATTTGCAAAAAACTCTGAGGATCAAATTTGACGTGATTCCAATGCTCTTTCTTGTTATGTATCCATAACAGACGGGAAAGTAAAATTAAATGTGAATAATTATACACAATATTTAACCAGTTAGATGACGAATGGCGATCATTTCGTTTAGCAAAAGATTTGGTCATACAATATAATAGTGTACCAGAATATTGGTTTTTATTGCGCAATATACAGGATGGTTTTGGTAACTGTAAATATGCCCTACTATCTCAATTTATGACGCAGCTCGCAGTTCTTCCGCATTCCTCAGCCAGTGTCGAGAGAATATTTTCGCAAATTAACCACATTGAGACCAAACAAACTAACAGGCTAGCTGTTGAATCGTCAAAGAACAGGTTGCTTGTTAAACAAGCAATCAGTAGGAAAAATCTTAGATGTTCTCTGTATGAACCGGAACCTAAACTAATTAGAGATGCAGTACAATGAGTTTGCCACCAAAGGTATAAGAATCGACAAGAAGAGCATAAAGATTGTTAATGGAAAAAGAACATACTAGCTGTGAAATAACATTAACTGCTGTGTAAATTAGGTAATAAACGGTTTTTTAAATTTGTATTATAGTGTCTGTAATTATAACAGCATGAATGTACTATGATAAAGTATTTATAATTATATTTTAAATTACGAATTTTTCTGGGTAAATAATCTGGGTTTTTTCCATCCAGACTCAAGTTTTTTATATGTCGCGAGTGGCACCCCTGGTAACGAGTAAATAATGCAAACCACTGGGCATTAAGAAATGCTAAGTATTCGGAAAATACCGATGTGGAAAGTTTTCCTAATTTTGGATTTCTAAGGATGGGGTAACGCGATACATATAAACCCCACTCATTGCAGTTGGATTGGGTGGACCTCTGTCAACCCAATCCAACTACAATGAGTGGGGTTTGTACATATCGCGTTACCCCATCCTTGGAAATCCAAGTGCAATGAGTGGGGTTTGTATATATCGCGTTACCCCATTCTTAGAAATCCAAGTGCAATGATCGCACTCTGAACCGAGACGTGCCAACCTGGGCCAGCATCTCCCTGAGATCTCCTCCCGGGACCGCATTGCCTCGAGACAATGCCTCCCGGGTCCACGTTCTCAGGTGTGCCGCCCGAGCTCGAGCCCAAACGTGGTACGAAGTGGATCAGAAATTTCTGCTTTGGCTGGTAATCTTTCTGCACCTGTATTTCCCATTTCAACGAGTCACACTGGTGTCTTAAAACCAGAAACCATTTATTTATAAATGCACTTCTCAAATCTTCGAGTTTTCTTCAAAATCCCACCGGAAACATCTTTCTCGTACGAATTGTTTAAAAATATATCGCTTCTTCCTATAAATATTTCAAATTTCCTCGCGAAATTACATAGGTGGTTGTTATTGAGGTAGTGAGATTTGAGGTTCTAAGCCGCGCAGCCTTGACGCTGTTGAACAGTTGGTGACGCCATCTAGTAGCAAAAAGACTTAGTGTATTCTTGGAAATAGTTGGCTAATGTTGTTGAGCACAGTCGAATAGGTTATTTGTATGCAATCACTTAATTTATTGATGGTTTTTTTAGTTTGGCTGATTTCCTACGGGAAATCAACCAAACAAAAAGTGCCTGTCGAGTGTCTTGAAATATCAAGCAGTCATCAATAGGTGTAGGGAGCTGTCTGCTTTATTTTGACAGTACCTGTACTGTACTTGCATTTGTCAGATTTTATTAATTTGCGGCGGTATAGGAATTGATTGGCTATAAGAGTGTTATTGTTTTTGTCTTGATTTTTATTATTTTGATTAAATCTTCACGAGAGGTGGTATCATGGTTTCAGTCGCAGATAGCTTTTTTTTCCCTAGCTTGTCTGCGAGTTCGTTAATTAACCGGTCGGCACGCGCGTGCTCCATCAAATTTAAATTACGCGCGCTCGGTCAATTAGGCACCAATTTAAAAAATTAATTAATAAAAATTTAGTGTCGAAAAACGGGTACTTTTACTTTAATCCAATTCTACGATATGTTTGTAGTCGAATTTAGTCAAAAAATTTTAATTTTGTTATAATTTTTTTGATGATTTTAATTTTTTAATATTAGAAGGTAATTAGCATAAATTACAAAGTGTCGTGTTTCATCTTCGCTCCCGTTCAAATATATAGTCCTAGATACGCGCCGATGTTTGTTTTTACTTCTACTGATGTTTTCGCTTTTATTTCACCCTCGGCCGTTTTGGTTATAGACGATGGGGAGACGGGCGTCACGTGATCGCTTACCTCACTTTTTACCACAGAAATTATTTTACCTCGAAAGTTTTATTTTTTTTCTCGATTTTAATTATTATTAACTAACTTTTTTTGATAGATTATAATATATATGTGTTTTCTGAAGTTGCAGATATTTTTTAAATTAAGTTTTACGCATTTATGTTTTTTTATTCGCATTTTATATATAAAATATAAAAAAATTCAAAAATTAATTAATTGTTATCAGAAATGCTAAACTATAAGTACGATGTGTTTTACAGTACTATTGCGAATAGATATAGTCAATTATTTTGTAAACATACTTATTATTTTAATTTTTATAAATTATTTAATTTGAT
>NW_019385028.1:5479-53580 GCF_000671375.1 Centruroides sculpturatus
AATTACTTATTCATTTCAGATGTTAATTAGAGAGTGCTATTTTAATGAAATTTTAGACATAGTGTATGTTTATTATAATTAATAAACTTATATAAGAATAATATATATTACTGACTGTAGTTTAAAGCTTACTTGGCGCAATGTAACGACAAAATATATAAACCAAATTAATGCAATTTTTTTTATTTTTAGTTTTTTACTGATATACAGTAAATGCTTGACTACGATTAAATCCTCGATTTCTCTACTATCTAACAGTATAAAATACTTGTTGTTGTAAAAATATAGAATTTTTATTTAAATAATAAAAATTCTATTTTTTTAAATTTCTTTAAACAAAAAATTAATATTTTTTAAAAATTTGATTTGTAAATGCAAAAACTGAACTTATAAAATATTAACTCACTATAAATAATTTCAACTTTCGTTTATTGACATCAGATTTGTTAAATTTACGGAATTGTGCTATTTTTCAACTCTATTATTTTCCAGAGAATAAATAATAGACTCTAATAAGTCTTACTATTATATAGACTTACTAGTCCTCCACTGTGGAAAACAACAAACTGCTAATCGCTTTATTACTTTGTTTTCAAAAACTTCTTTCTCTGTCAGCTGAGAGTTAAATAGCTAACAAATTGTTTACTTCCACTCAGGGAAATGTGATGGTGTCATAAAACTTTATAAAATGATTAAAAAATACCAATGAAAGAAATTAAATTATTTCCGGTCAAATTTCAGTTTTTTGGGAGTTATTCGCTTTATAATAATGCGATTATAAGCGAAGAAGCGCGCGCTGTAGCTGCAGCTATTTTTAGTAATAGCGACTGGCGGGAAATTTAAAAATTGAAATCCGAGATCACGCGCACCATAGTGCCGATTCGGTACCAATAATTAAATAAAAATAATGAGACGCTTTAAGCAAAAACTGAATTGCGTATCGTAAAATTGAAGAAAAATTAGACAGGTAATAATTTTTTCAGATTTTTTACACAATTAGAATTTTTACACGAACTAATTAAAAATCGATTGGTACCTAATCGACACTAGGTGCGTGTCGACGGGTTTAACAATTGCTTCGGGAGAAAGGTCCTCTTCAAAATCAAATAAATGAAAAGCCGTTTACAATTGAGTATGGCACAACGACTAAGAAATTTATCGATTTTGAGTATTAAAATATATAATTTTGATTTGGACGATAATATAAAACAGTTTGCTGTAATAAAAGCCAGAAGAACGTGTTTGTAGAAAATGAACAAAGTGTTCTCTATATGTTTCCCCCTTTCTTTTAATTAGAATAAAAATTTTTCTTAAAGACTAGTAAAATAAAATAATTCGTAACTTGTTATTGTACTTTTGAATCTTTTAAATTTTCATAGAAGGGCGGTACGAAAATTTTGCACTCGGGCGATGAAAAGCACAGAACGGTCCTGGTGAATACATTCTTTCTACACATAAACAAGAAGACAATTCAGATGTTAGAACTAATTTAATAATACCTGGGAGAATACACGCGTACAAAAGGTTAAATTTACGTAATAAACACATTACAATAAAGATACAGGTAGAACAAAATATTGTTTTAACAGTAGCCTACAAGAAATGATTTTGTTGCTTCTTCATTACTAAGCCCATTAGTTGACGGCCGGATGATCGAACAGTAAAGACGAAACCTTTTCTGAGGAACACGAAATCGAATCCAAACGGGTCGAAAACTCTATGAATTTTTCGGGGTGGTCCGTCCAGATAGGTCGCACCTGTTCTTCACCACCCGACCGCCCTATTGCGGGCCTAGCCGAACTCATAATGGGTTCGATAAAAGTGGCCCTCTTAGTGCCCACAGGGCGGGAAGAGTTTTAAAAAACTCATAGGGAAGACGTTTAAAAGAAAACCCCTACCACTTGACGGATACAAAATGTATCCGTTAACTGTATATTCAAGTGGTAGGGAAACCATTATTTAATTAATTACATAAAATTAATATAAAAAATTTAAATAGTCACCATTTATAATAATTATTAATTGCGATTATTTATATTTAAGTTATATAAGAGAAGTCAATTATAGTAAATCATTGGCTGTTTTTTGGCTATTTATTTTCTGTTTTATGTGATGCGGCGTTACGTTTTAAAACGCAATTGGGCAATTCGTCTGGCGTCAATTTTTAAACGAAATTCGAAAAAAATGGAAGAAAACCGAAGTTTGACGGAAATAAAACAAATTATTCGTTCTCTCATCATTTCTAATTCTTTAAAAATAACTCTTCGGCAATTGAAGAAGGATTATAGGAATTTGAATGGAAAAAATATACCATTCGAAGATTTCGGATACAAGAATCTTGTCGATTTCCTGCAGGCAATGAGTGACGTGATCGTCATGGATTGGTCGCCTTCCCTCGATGACTTTCAACTGACGGCTGTTTCTGTCGAATCAACTAAGCACATAGAAAACATGATTAAGAAGCAAAAGAGAAAAAGAAGCGCCATCCCTCCTAGTAGATACGAATTTACAGATAATCGTTTAATTAGACCGAAAGTCACGAGATGTTGGAGAAGTCAAAGGTCAATTCGGAATATATTACGAAAGGAAATTTCCTGTTTTATCCCTTTAGAAATCAAAGATAAAATAAAGAATCTGTTAAGTTCTTTTGAAAATGGTTTACGTTTAACGAATTTCCTTGAAGTTTACGAAACATACTTTCAACAAGAATTTCCTCTAAATCGATTAGGATTTTATACGGTGAAGGATTGTTTGATGAGTATTCCACATATTGTTAAGTTAGAAGGTGAAGGTGTTAACGAAATTGTACGAATTAATTCGAATAGTTGCTTTACAAATAGAAAATGCAACAAATATACAAATGTTAAAGAAAATTTATATGATATTCCAAAAGATAAAGACGATAGAAATAATAAAAATATGGAAGTAGATGACGGCAAAAGGATATCAACGAAAGGTTTTTGTGCCGACGACGAGGGAAAATTTATATATAATTCGACATTTCTTCGAGAAAATAGATTTTCTAGTGCATTTCCAAGCCGTCCGATTGAAAAGAATAGTAATTTAAAAGATGATAAAACTGTTTCAAAAGTTTTAAACCAGAACAAAGACAAAAGGAATAGCAAAGTCTTACAAAACAATTTGGAAAACAATAATTGTGAAGCATCAAACGAGTTCAATTCTAATAATTCTTCTGGTTCACATCTTAAGAGTTTACTTCAAAACCAAGTTCTTCAATTGCTGACTTTTTTAAAAAAAGTTTCTGTGAAAAATTTTGAAGAAATGTTTAAAATCAAGTATAAAATGGAGCTTCCGTGGGATGCTTTAGGTTACGACAATATTGAATCCTGTTTATTTGATTTAACAGATGTTGAATTTTCATTCGAAGACTGCACTCTTTTTATTTCTCTCTATTTAGAAGAATGTAATCTTTACTCAAAAGTTAATTTACTTTATATCAGAAATTTAAAAATGGCAATGATTAATACCATTCCATCTGATTCAGTAATGCCAGGTGAAATGTATACTATGCAAAAACTTCCACAGGTTTTAACACATTACATACAGGTTTATGTATCGGGTATTGAAGATCCTGATAAATTTTGGATTCAATTAATAGGAAAAGAAACGACCGATGCTTTAGATACACTCACAAAAAATCTTCAAATGGTATATGAAAGCGAAGAAAGTGAAAAATATCAGATTCCAGATCATTTTCTTGAAGTAAACAACGTATGCGCTGCTCTGTGGCCTTACAATAATCGTTGGCATCGAGGGATCATAATGAAAATTCTTTCTAAAAATTATATTGAGATTTTCTATGCGGATTATGGAACTAAACATACCGTACCAATACAATTTCTTAGAATTTTAAAGAAAGAATTCTTTACTTTACCATCTCAGGCAATTGAGACGAGATTATCAAATGTGCAACCAATTAATAAAATTGAATGGTGTGAAAGATCAAAATTGAGATTTATGCAACTGTGTCTTGATAAATTATCACAAGCTTTGGTAACAAATACTAGTTTCAAGAATAGAATATCTGTTTATTTACGAGTCGTTTCAGATGATGATGACATTCATATAAATGAAGTTATGGTTAATGAAAATTTCGCTGCACAGGTCTGTGATCCAATGGACGTAAACTTTACATCTGGTTTATGTAAGAGACAGCTTTGCACAATTTTGGATAATGAAAATAAGAAACATTCTGAAGACATATTTCAAGAAGAAGAAGGATTTTATCGTCATTTGTGTGAAGCAGCCGGAAATGATAACTTTAGAATTATGAAGATTTTGCTGATAGAAAACTATAAAATTCACCTAATTGAAGTTCACAATGAACTTTATGTAACCGGTGGAGACATCGCTTCCTTGTTTCATGAATCGGAAGATTTAGAAAAAATGCTTTCTAAAAAACAAACATTTATACCTCATATTGTTCTAGAAAAATATGGCTACGAGAGATTGTTTATTGAATTAAACAAACACAAAGTGAAAGGAATTCAAGAAACATCCACTCGTCTCGTATTATATTCTTTTGAAAATGTCAGTATGATCTTGATTTGTCTGGAACACCCTATTGAACAATTAAAGTATAACGTTCGAATGGAAATAAAACTATATTATGAAAATATTAATTCAAGATTCGACTTCGAGCTTCTCATTGTTTTTTATAGTATAAAAAGACAAGAACTTATCCAAAAATTCCTAGAAGGTAAAATAATTGCCGATGATGTCGATGAAATGGAACGTGTTCGTTCTATACTTGAGTCACTCATATTTAAGAAATATGTGAAACATTGGATAAAATAAAACGAATTCGAAATTATACAATGTATGAATTCAAATTGGAATATGATTTTCAGTGATGTAAACAATACTCATATCCAAGAAAAATTTATTTTGCTTTGTTTCTAATAATTCTTTAGAATTTAATGTGATTTGTTCAAAATTTTTTTATTTGTGTAAATAAGATACTTTAGCATGGAATTTACCAAAGTAATATATTTATAAAGATACTGTACATATTTAATTAAAATTAATTGGATATCAAGTTAAGTGAAAGTTTAATTCAGACATTTATCTGAAAATAATACTTCAAATTTTCTTTTTCTGGTGATAAGTTTGAATAAGGAGATAAATTTTGTTTCCAAGTTAGTTACAAAATCTTCATTGAAAATTATTGAATTTTCATCATATTGTTTAAAATACAGCAAATAATTATAATTGTCTAAACTTAAATTTTTCTCTTAAATTACTGCAGTTTACAGTAGAATGTTTATTAGGCATTTTTTAAATAAAATGTCTCAAATATATTGAAATGCATCTTTTATATTAAATCACTTCTTTAAGGTGCAGCCTAACGCTCTGGGGATCCGGGATCGAAAAATTCACGAATTTTTCTAGGAATATGTCGGGTCCCGTTTCTTATCACCCGGCCGCCCCATCACGATCTTGGCTAAACCCATAATGGGCTTGCTAAAATGAATCTCTAAAATCTCCACAGGCAAAAAAAAGTTGGTACTAAAAACTATTGATAGGCCGGATGACCGAGTGCTCTGGGGGATCCGAGTTCGAATCCAAACGGGTTGGAAAATCTCCAGGAATTTTTCTGGGATTGTCCGTCCGGATATGTCGGACCCCGCCCTTCATCACCCAGTTGGTCTGGGTGACGAGGGACGGGACCCGTCCTTGTGGGCATGGTCAAGCCCATAATGGTTTGATAAGAGGTCCTCTTAATGCCCACAGGGTGGAAAGAGTTTAAAAAAAGTATATATATATAAAACTATTGATTGCGATCTACATATATTATCGTAATTTGCAATATTATCAATTTTTAAAGTTATTTTCAATAAATTTGAGTTCAATTATCGACAAATAAATTTATAAATATTTATTACCGCATTTGTCGCTGCAATCGAGTTATTGATTATATGAAGTGAAAGAGAGGTTACTTATTTTAAAATTCATAAACATCTCTATTATCTCGACGTGGATCATGGTAAATATATAGAGTTTGTAATCCATAAAACTATACCTCTGTAAGTTAATGATAAAGTATTATTAAAATACATTATAAACATAGTTTTGTTTGTAATTAGATATCGTAATAACAGATAAGACACATTTTCTAGTGATAAGTACACGTTCTTTTGTTAGATTTTTATGTATATTTCACAAATTTATAACAACATTTTGTAAATTTCAATACAAATAACACGCAATTGAATTAATTTTAATTCGAATTCGAATTTATCACTTGACGTGCATCTCCTTCATCAATTGCTCATTATAATAAGTTGTGTCATTAATCATATTTAAATAATTTGAAATATAAAATTTGACGAATAAAAATTATAAACAAATTGTGAGTCAGCCACTTACATAAGGAAAATAATATAAAATATTTTTCTCAAAATAACAAGTTTGATTATTTAATTTCTTGGATGTGGTGAAATTGAATGGTGTTTATTTATTCTATCCAAATGAGCAATGTTTCTTACTATTTAACTAAAAGTTATGTTATGATTCCTTGTTTAACATACACTTTATAACCTCTGTGTGCATACCTGTATATATAGAACTCTGATTATTTGAACTGATTTGTTCTGTAGGTAATTCAGAGAATCGAAAAGTCGGATAAGTGGATTAACGTGTAAAGATTGAAGTTATGGGATAATGGTGTAGTATTGTACGCATACTGCATTTATTTATTTGCAAATGTGCTAGTAGCATCGCACTGATTGTTTGAACCTTATGGCAAATAGGAATGTACAGAAAGTGTCGCGTTGGTTAGAAAATGTTCCTGTACCGTATTTTTCGGCAGTATGTTTTCCAAATTCTGCTTTCTTTGATGCATCGATGTTCTCTTTTTCTGTCGTGGTAAGAATAACTTGTTTTAGTTTCTGTGAGCTTTCAGACACAATTGGAGTTGCTTTTGTGGCAAATATAAGAGAATTATGTGATGTAAGAGCATTGCAGTGTGACATCAATGGGGGAGAGAAAGGAAGAGAAGTGGTGGTTTAGATAATTGGACATTTGGTTAATTAGCGTTCTACTGTATGTTGTTTTATGACTGATTTTCCAATTGTCTGCACTTCTTTAGCAGTGTTATTTTCACATTGTATAATACCTGTTGCGCTGTGTTTATTTAATATAATTTATTATTTTTTTTATTACTGTAGTAAAATAATAATTTAAAAAATAAATTATGTTATTATTATTACTATTAGTTGTCACCACATCCTCAGACACTTAGACAATAACATTAGAATAGATTTCCAATGAGTCCCAGGTCGTGTGGGGATTCTCAGCAACGAGACTGCTGACCGTCTTGCCAAACAAGCTGCAAAGTCTTTTAGTACTTTCAGTTACATTCCTACCTCGTACATCATCAATCATGTCAAGAAGCAAATCTTCATTCTCTGGCAACATAGCTGGGACCGTGACACAACTGGTAGGCTCACCTACACTTTCATCCCCAAGGTTGACACTACTGCAATTCTTTGCCACTTTTACCCTAGTAACACACTCACTCAGTTACTTACAGGGCACGGCAACTTTAAGTAATACTTTTGTATTTTAAGTAAAACTTTAAGTAATACTTGCATACATTTAACCTTGGGGACAATCCAAAATGCAATTGTGGTATTCAGGAGGACAAAACACCACTTCACTTAGTTTTTTGCTGCAATAGGTACAATCACATTAGGGATAATTTAACGAGAGCTGCTATTCTTAAAGGATACAACTGGCCTTTCAACCTGCACCAACTCATTCATATGCATACAATGTTCCATCATCTACTCTCATTCATATCTCTTAGTGAGGCTCTTGAGAGCATTCACTTCAGGGGCACGGATGGCAATTAGCTTTCCCTTGCTTTGTTTCAACCTGTCGGTATATATCTGCCTTTCAACTTTGTGTTTTAATTCTTATTTTCCATCTTTTTCAGTTTAAATTCAGTTAGTTTAAGTTAGTCCTAGTTGTAAGTTAGATTAGGGTTTGTTAGCTTTAGTCGTCTGGTTAGATTCATTTTAGGTTATGGTAGGTTAGTTATAAGTTAATGTTAAAAAAAATATTGGGGTCTTGTTGTTGGTCTTTTGATGGCCTGTTTGTCTTGTCTAGTTTGTTGTTGTGTTCTTTTGTTTTCGCACTGTCTGTCTAGCTATTAAGTAGTATTAAGATTCACACTCACTTGGCATTCAGTTTTATTAGCATTAAGTAGATATAAAGTGTTCCTGCTAACAGCTACTTGGTAATAACTTCTACACTTAGCTATTTGTGACGGCACTCAGTCATTAGTGTTTGCTACACTCAGGTTTTCTTTTAGACCCTTTGGGACTACAGCTTTGCAGCCTAAAAACTGCATGCTAACATCAAACATAGAGGGTTTTGTAGCCATATATATGCAATTCAGAGGGATCCTACCTTTCTCTACTGTCTATCTCCTCTTCGTCCTTCTTCTCCCCCTTTCCCTTACCGGCTTTTTGTGCTGGCTAAACACCTCGTGTACGGCTGAAGTCTTTCTTGTATGTAATATTAGTAGTTTTAACCATTTTGACTTCTTATGAGAGATTTCATAATCTGTTTTCTTTAGTGTAAATGTGACCATTTTTAACTTGATATATTATATTATATTGACATTTTAAATTGATATATTATATTCTTGTTTTTGTGATAGTTTACACAATGATCAAAACAAGATTTGATTTCATAAATAACATATTCTAAATTACAACACACCACATCAGGAAATACTTAATGACGGTTATTGGTTCTGTATGCATCGTTAATGTATTCTATCTATTTCTCACACAAGTTTAAATATTCCAAACACAAATAGTTTAAACATATAAACTTAAAATATACAATACAAAAATGTAAAATTAAATAAATAAATTAAATAAAACAAAGATAGTAACCTAAATAAACAAATAATAATACAGTCAATCCCTTATAACACGGTAGATACGTTCCGGTTTTTATGAAACCATTTTCTACGAGTTCAGCCAATCAACCCGGCACATATGCAGTTTACGGACTACAGCTATTTGAAAGGTTTCTTCCATAAAATTAATTGATTCTAGACTAATTCGACTCAACATTTCCAAAATACATATAATTTTTTGGGAATAATCCATATAAACTATGCTATAAACAAAAAATTGTAGGATTACTTACCGAGAGTGCACCGTTCGACTACGCCATTGCTTAAGCTTGTTTTCGTCATGGAGCTTGTCATCAAATAGCACTCGTGTGCTTCCTGATAAATTAATTTTTTTTGCAAAAAATTCGCTGAACTTTAGAGACATCATTAATATAAATATAATTTTTATGGACGTTAAATAATAAATGGTTTTTAGTAGGTCCGCTGCTCGTTTAAACTCAACGGTTTGTATTGGCCTAGATTCGACCAATCCTATTGCAACATGAGTCGGTGATGACGTTTTACCGAATTATACGAGTTTTTTTAGCATGTTTGTACAAATACTGTCGCAATTTTTTCGCCATGATATAGGAATTCGAACTATAGGAACCTGTGTTATAGTGTACTAACATAATAAAGTTAATATTAACTTATACTAAAATGATACAAATGGATTTTAATGATATTTTTACATTAAATGCTTTATTTAATGTAAAAATATCATTAAAATCCATTGATCATTTTGATAGAATCATTATTTATCATAATATTAATGAGTCCTTTAATATTATAAGTCACATTAATTTATTTCAGGTAATAATACAAAAATTTTAGTTGTTCTATTTTATCATTTTTTGTAAATATAACTAATAAACTAAGTCTATTTTACTACTATTTACTATTTACTTTTACTATTATAGTACTATTTTTTGTAAATATAACTAATAAACTAAGTCTAAAATGGGCATATATTGATAACAGTCATGTGCAGGAACATTGGGTTCTAATTAATTTAAAATTTGCTATATAGTAGACTCTGCTTATTGTAATCATAGATATTGTTATCAGTTTGCTAATGTTATAGTTAGCATGTTCCAAAAGATGCAAGTTAAAATAACACTTATAAATTCTGATTATCATAAACAAACTTATCATTATTGTTACGCTCTATTTTTGTACTTTGTCTCAACATGTGGCTTGTAATGTGCAATTATTATCAAGTATCAGTTAAATGTTAAACAATAATAATTTTATGTTTAATTAATTAATTAAAAAATCACTTTATTCGCTTAAAAGATCAACACCAGAACAAGTGATAAGATTACTTGATGGCCTATTTATATACACAAATATTTGAAAATTGGAAAATGTTCCAACATAATATTCAAATTATAATATTCAAAATGGTTAATATACGAGGGATGATCAAAAACTAAGGTTACAAAGCCTGCAGTGAAAAGTGTACATTTTATTTCATACTGCCAGTACAGCCAACTGATAGTGTATATCAGGGGTGGGCAAGCAAAAGTTCAGTGGGAGCAGAAATGTAGATTTTGTAAAATGCATGGAAGCCGCAGTTCTGTACTTTTTTATTCTGTACTGCAATTTTATTATACAATATAAAACAAATATTGAATTTTTTTAATAAACATATTTTCACAAAATTGTGGAAATAAAATTGTAAAAATAATAATAAAAAGCAGAAATTAATACTTTCAGCAAGAGCCACATTTGCTCATGTCTGGTGTATACATTAGGTTATTNCCAATTTAAAAAATTAATTAATAAAAATTTAGTGTCGAAAAACGGGTACTTTTACTTTAATCCAATTCTACGATATGTTTGTAGTCGAATTTAGTCAAAAAATTTTAATTTTGTTATAATTTTTTTGATGATTTTAATTTTTTAATATTAGAAGGTAATTAGCATAAATTACAAAGTTTCGTGTTTCATCTTCGTTCCCGTTCAAATATATAGTCCTAGATACGCGCCGATGTCTGTTTTTACATCTACTGGTGTTTCCGTTTTTATTTCACCCTCGTCCGTTTTGGTTACAAACGACGGGGAGACGGGCATCACGTGATCGCTTACCTCACTTTTTACCACAGAAATTACCTTACCTTAAAAGTTTTATTGTTTATGCCCTACACATGTCGTAAATAAACTGAATTAACTCATTTTCCACATCCGTACAGCCACATGAGCCCACAATTCACACTTACAGCAGATATTCCACTTTTCCTGAGTAGTTCCATATTGTTTATTGCGATATATGCAATAAGTATTTCCATCGTCAATTTCTGGTTCTTTAGGCTGTTCTGCCCCTTTTCTTTAGTGAACTTCGAATCTGATTTTTCCAAAATTCATTGCCCTTCTGCAAGTTCCTGATTTTTTAACTTTAGCCTTGGCTTCTAGTGCGGCTTTGTATGTGGATCCAGTTATTTCTTCTGCTTGTTGTTGTTTGCGGCCAAATCGAACCATAGTAAAACGATCAGGAACAAGATCGGCAACACTGCCGAAGATGCACCAATAGTCACGATTTAGAAACATTAAGTGGAACCCTGAGAATAGGATACCAAGCCATGATCTGGCCACGTAAATAAGTTCATGACATACTGCTGGTGTTGTTTGATAGCATCTGTCAGTGCTGTGTTTTCGTTACTAATTTATTTCTTTTTTATAGGTAAGTCAAATAAGAATTGCAGACAAGTTTCTATTGATGTTGTGCACACATAGGGCATGTTCGTAAAGTCGAACGAGTTAAACGAGAATGACATCATCGTTATTCTTATTTCGTTAGACTTTTCGAACAATTCGTTTAGAACTAAATGGCTGTTTTTAAAATCAAAGATACAAATGTTGCTAGTACAGCCTTATCCAAAATATTTTTCTTAGATTGCTTCGGGTGGACAGTTACTTCAATCATTTCATCTTTTAATTCACAATTTAAACACTCGAGTAGATTTAGAAACATCGATATCGTCGGGCGCCATTTTCTTAACGAAGTNAATATAAAACAAATATTGAATTTTTTTAATAAACATATTTTCACAAAATTGTGGAAATAAAATTGTAAAAATAATAATAAAAAGCAGAAATTAATACTTTCAGCAAGAGCCACATTTGCTCATGTCTGGTGTATACATTAGGTTATTTTTTGACATAGTCTCCATATCGGTTTAGGCACTTGTCACTTCGTATGATGAATTTGAAAATTCCCTCCTGGTAAAAATCCTGTCCTTGCGTGTTCAGCCAAGTTGTCGCGAAGTGTTTCACTTCTTCGTCTGAAGCGAATCGTCATTCTGCTAGGTTCTCTTTCAAGTGAGGAAACAGGTGAAAGTTGTTTGGAGCGAGGTCCGGGCTGTAGGGAGGGTGGTCGATGATGTCCCAGCAAAACTGCTTCAACAGCATGGTGGTCTTCCGACACCATTCTGCGACATGCTGACGAAACATTACAGTCTCTCCATAAACCTCTACCAGCTGCCAGTAAATTTCAGCCATGGTTACATGTTTTGCCCACATAAATCAAATAACTGAGCATATTTCTTCCTGAGACCAGTTTTCCAAACAAGTCGCCATTTGTGTTTACCTACAACTAGTGCTGTAGGTGGCGGGTGGCTGAAACTCTGCACAGTTGCCAACTGCATATATTGGAATTACCACATACTTCTCATTCCTCTATAACAAACGAAACTCCAGGAATATCGGCCTTGTAACCTTAGTTTTTGATCAACCCTCGTAAATAGACGAATAAAAATCATAAATACATAAATTAAATATAACACAGGATAAAAAACTACATGCATCAAATTAATAACTAATTATAATTGCAGCATGTAAAAAAGGCCTAGATATTTTTAAGATGGTGAATACTTCTAGTTATATATGATGAATTTCCATGCTGTGAATAGCAATTCTGTGTCTTTTGCATTCAGGCAAGAGTCATTTAGCTACTGCTTGTAAATTTTAATTTTTTAATTTTTTTTTATTTTTGTAGTTGCTGCATATATCACTCTAGCATTAATCTGTAAGATCTTTGTATTCTCAGCATCAGTGTAATAGGCTAGCACTATATTATTTTGACAGTTATAGGCATTTACTGATGTTTGTGCAAAATTTCTACTGGGTATCCTACATATACCATGCTATTATTTTCAGCTGGTATAATATAAAGTTTAGTGCTGTGTTCATCTGGAATTTTGTCCTTGTCATTTCTTAACTATCTGTAGACCATGGGATTTCAATTAATACATTACTCTAGAGCAGTGTTTCTCAACCTCTAACGAATCATCGCCCCCTTCAACATAGTATTGCCCCTTCAATAAAACTGTTACGTAGTATTGCCCCCTTCACTACAAAATTCCGATGCCAAGGGACAAGGCTAATGCCAAATTCGTATTGCATTGAATAGACTAGTGACTAGTATAATGTTATTTGTTTAATTATTGTACGATATAACAAATAAAATATCTAATTATTATTAATATAATGTTTTATTATATCGCCCAGAAAATTGTTTTTCGCCCCCCAAAATATAAGTTGTTGCTAATCGTCCCCTGAACATGGAAAAACACCCACATGGGGGCAATATTGCCCCCCGTTGAGAAACACTGCTCTAGAGTCACAAGATGTAACTAATCTTCATGTTGTGAAGCCATTCTGACCAACTAAGTGAATTTAATATATTTCATAGGACAGATTTGTTTGATTTGGATGATTTCCTTATAATATAGAGATCAAGCAGCAAAATAGATGACTTTGTTAAAGCCATAACCCCATAGTTGGGAGTTGAAAATTTACTGACTTTTTTTATTAACAATAAAATGGTAAATTTTCAAAACATTACTGGCTTACCAGTAAACTATCTGTAATTATTAAATTGCAGATGATTTAGCACATTATGATTTCAAATACAAAAATTAGCACACTGATGATTGTTTACTTGCCATCTCATTTAGTCAGCAATTAAATGATCTTTTAATGCTCCATGAATTGAATTTGAATTCCCTTTTTTACTTTTAAAAGCAATAGTTTCGTTACCTGAAAAGTAGAGCAAGTAATTTTAGTTGCTGTGATTAAACAGTGGCCACTACACTCACGTTGGAATAAACATATTCCATTTTGTCAACTAAAGTTATTATTGTGCCCTAGATGTACAGGTTAAAAACAAATTTCCAAACTGTCCAGCATGGTGCTGTAATATGATACTTTTAAAATTGTAAAGAACTGTAAAGTAATAATTTTTTGGTGTTTCATCTACAAGTGTAAAATAATAGATGTCATCCTGATACATATTTATATTTGTAATATATACAGTTTTTTTTAACAGTACCATTATCAAAGGGTTTTTAATAGAGAGATGGTTGCATATTGAGATGAACAAGAGTCTCTAAGAAAAGATCCATGCTTCTAATGCTTTCATCAGACTGTTGTTGAATCCCAAAGGTATGAAAGGGGTGAAGATGTGAAGACACTTGTAGAAGAAATACTAAAAATAAATTTCATTCTGGTAAATACAGGAAATCCTCATTAGTTTGAAATTCGGGATGAAATATTTGTGATTTGAATTATCCAAGATTTACATATTTCTGTATAATATGCCAAATGCCATGTAACTGTTGTAATCAGGGGTGTGGAGTCGCATAAAAATTTACCGACTCCAACTCCGACTTTTCCTTACCATCCGACTCTGACCAGGGGCGGACATGTTACCGAAAGACATCCGGAAATTCTGATGTTATCACGTGACCTCAGAATAAAAGATTCGATAAATAGAGTTCTAATAAAGATAGAACGTAGAAGTTTTTTATTCCAAAGTTAAAAGACTCCTCTAAGTAATATATAATTATGTATTCAATAATTTTCGCTTTTCCGGCTGTTATATATAACAGAGGGAAAGTGTAGTGCTCGGTCAAAAATTGACCCCTCCCAAATTTTTACATTTTTGGACTCAGAACACCTTGAAATTTCGAGATATACAAAAGATTCAAGGATTTTTCTATGTATTGATGTTAGGCTGTGTGTGGGGGACATGATTTTGTTCATCCTGTTTGAAGCCCAATAATTTCTGTGGTCAGAGTGGTCAGAATCAGAGTCAGATGGTTTAACACAATAGTTAGTTAATAAGCGTCAAAGTGGTTGAACTAAATCATGTCCCATATACATTCTAACATCTTAACGGGTTTTACTGTACTATTATAAAATGACAAAAAAGCTTACTTTGAGGGTATGGACGAATTTTATTTTTTTATTTAAATTTTGAATGCTAATAATGAGTAAAATATTCATTAAGAGATATGACACATGACCACTTTTATGTCTTCACCCTGTTGATCCTTTAATTATGAACCATAATTTAATAGTATTAATGCCCCTTTATACACAAGATACAGTGTCACATTTTGTTTCTTAAACTTTACACATTCTGAGATATTGTTTAATATCTCAGAACAGAAAATAAAGAAATTAAACAAATTAGACGCCAACACACATAGGCGCGCAAATTTTTCCCCTTTTATTGACTTTTTTGAGGGGTTTGGGAGGTCTCCAAACGTGTAGATTTGCCAAAAAAAACTTGGAAGGTCAAATTTGACACAATTTCAATACTTTTCCGTTTTATATACATAACAAGTTGGGAAGTAAAAAAGGAGTCGGAGTCGGTGGATTTTTTGACGACTCCAACTAAAACACCAAAACTCCACAACTCCGACTCTACAGCCCTGGTTGTAATTTATTAAGCAAATGGAATATAGCTACTTACACAAAATGCTATTTTTGTTAATTAATAAATAATAATAATAATAATAATAATATAAATAAACTGCAAGCAAACAGCATGTGTAAGGTGAGAACCTCACAGGTCACAGATAGATTTTATAAAAAGTAAAGCAGAATTCCTCAAAATGTGACCCAAATTATTTTTAAAGTGGCCCAAAAAGTAGTAAGTTACCCAAATGTAATAGCCTAGAGCCCTATAAATATCTCAATCTGCTACTTGTAGCCCAATCTCACAATCCTGAAACCCAACCGTATTTTATGAAATAAAAGAAAAAAAGGGGGTAGTCCATATGTAAGGTGACACCTGAAAATGTGTTACTGTAAAAGCAAAGTCATATTGACCAGATTAGAGTTGTTCTTGGTCTATTGTTCTCTTATAGCATGTAGGTACTGTACTTAGAGTAAAATGTACAAGTTAACCTATGCATAGCACAGTTTGGACAGTATTTTCACTTCATATTTTGAAGTAGCCATATTTCAAATGAACCAAATTCCTTAATACATAAATCTCTATATCCCCAGCTGGGACAAAAGTACAATTATGAACTAATGGGATTTTGACTATCCGAGTTCGAATTAACAAGGATTCCTGAATTTATATAACAACATACACACCAACCCAATTTGATTATTAATTGGTCTGTAACAAAGCTGATTTAATTAGATGTAAAGCAATTTGGTTGTAGGTAGGCAGTTAAATTTATTGTTAAATGGCAGCCTAATAATTAGAAATAAACTTTAATTTGTAATTTAAATTTAGAATATTCTGTTAGGAAAGATTGAACCAGAGTGGGACTTGAACCTACAACTCCTGCTTACTGTGCAGATGTTGCCAATTACGCTACTCACACCCCCATCTGGTCATTTACAGTGCAAACTAGTTTTATTTTTATCCCATTGGCTGAGATGGAATACACATGTGAATTTCTTGATATTAGAGAACATTTGTTTTTGCATTAAATTTAACAAACATTTTTCTTTTTGAATCTGAAGCCAAAGAGGTTCCAGGTTTGAAACAAAAATGTTTATTGACTTCCAGAAATAAGCATTGGTAATAAACATTTTATCTTTCAATCAATCCTTGCACAATGTTAGTCATGCATTGTATCATCTTCAGAATGATTAGAGCATACGTATGTAATTCAGAAACATATAACAGCATTATGCACAGGTACAAAATGCACATTAATGTCTGCAATATTCAGTTGCATATAATGTATCGAATTTTAAGAGAGTCCAGTAATCCAGCACCATACTGATTCCATAGATGCCATTTTACTACAGTTTCTTTGGAAACAACAAACCATTTCTATTCATTCTTATCTCCATCCTTCCATTCCTGGAAATTTTCTCTTTTGAGGTTCCTCAGTATTTTACAACTCTGATGTTTTCAGCCATTAGGGAGAGAAAAACAAATTTAAAGTATAATTTTTAAACCTAAACATAGAAAAAAAAAAAAACATTTTAACATCTGGTGAATCTCTTTTATTTTCATGAAATATCATGTAAAATTTTATAATATAATTATTGCATTTCATTTATATTGGGATCAACAATTATGCTATTAGTTATTTAAAATATAAATAATGAAGCAAGTTGCAGCAAATGTTATTGTGCCCAAGATGAATCAAATTAAAACTGCTAGGTGATTATGTGGTAATATTATGGCATATTTCAAAAACATTGGTCATTATTTTCGTGACATATTTGTGTCAAATTAAGCATCGAGATGCTAATGATAAACTATTGTAAAAAACATTATTATTTTTTTAATAACAAAGTAATATATTTGTAATGTAAGTAGTAAGATTGCTCCTAAAGTTGCTTAAATTCTTATGAAGTTATTAGTACTGTGACTACTTTTACAATATGCAAGTTTTAATTCAAAAACTTGGATATTTTAAACTAATTTTTTCATTATTTTGTCATAAGATTTAAAGTCTGAGTAATTTCAAGGTAAAAAAGTTCCCTTGAAATAAAATTTATAGTCTGAATAATTTCAAGGAAATAAAAGTTTCCTTGAAATTATTCAGACTAAATCTTATGACGAAATAATGAAAAATATTAGTTACCTCTTGTTTTCTATTATTTAATTTTTTAAAAGTATCTTTAATATTAGCTATTGACAATGCTTAATGATATCGATCCAGTGTCAAACAAACTGCATGTAGTAATCGGTGTATCTTTAATTTATGCAGTTGCGTGTCTCATTAAATTGTTTTATTGGAAAATATTATTATTAATAATGAATATTTTATGTTCCTAATTATTAAATCAAATTGGGATTCAAAACAAAAATGTTTTCAATTGTAATTGAGAACTTAATTTAAGTAACCTAGAAATTTTTAGATATTTATTGTAAATAATATTAAGCAGAATCAATTAACTAATTTAAGCAGGCAAAGATTTAAAATAACACAAAAACAATTTTATTTGTATGCCGAGATGTTACAAAGTAAAATGCAAATATTTTCGTCTTTATTATAAGTCTTTTTCGAGTAAATATTTGAAAATAACTTAAAAATGCTTTTAGTAAATTAATTTGAATTCAAAAAAAAAAAAAATAATAAATGAATCAAACTGCTATAATATCAAAAACAAATTTTTTACGCTAAGTATTTCTACTGTTTTATGAAAGAAATTACAATAAACAAATGTCAATCATATTATTACAGAGACAATGCTTTCTCTTTAATATCAATAGATTAATATCATATGATGCAATAAGTGTTTATGTACCCATTAAGGCAACTCTTTCAATATAAATTTTAAACAATTTAACAATATATGGCATCCTCGATTTGAGACTTTGTTAACTTCAAAGATTTTGCAATTACCGAGATAGTAAATCAATCGCAGGTATCCCTTAATCTTGTTAATCAAATACAGTATCTAAGTTAGGTAAAGACAACTGATAAAGCTGCATTAATTAAAACTTCTGCTGCATATATAAAGGAATTGCTGCAATTAATTTCGTGCATTAATCAAACCCCGCATTAAGCAATGGATACTGTACCAATATATATTACTAACCTGCTTAAAATTTATATTGAAAGAGTTACCATTTTCAAGTATTTATGCATCCAATTATGTAATATCTTCGTATTATGTATAAATAGTTACATCTTGTTCTAAAGATTTGGTACTAATGATTTACAAACTGAATGAAGATCATAAAGATGGAAATTATCAATGGATATTGATAAGATAGAGATTTCTAAATGTAAAAATTTTATTTTATTCTGATTGGAAATAGAAAACTACATGGAATTTAAATACAGTATAAAAATCAAATAGCTTAGTGTAAGAAAATACTAGATGTATTTAATAGAATCTGGCCAAACATACTTAACATGAACTTTTGGACATTCACTTTTCAACTTTCCAACACATACATATTCCATAATTATTCAATGCTTCCCACTTCCATAGTCTTGTACTGACAGATGAATGAAACTTTTGTAAATACATAAACAATTATTAAAGCCTTTTTTAATTAAAAAGATAAGCATTCTTAGCTTAATTCAATAACAATGTTTAGGTTAAAATTTAAGAACATGATAAATTGTGGAGAAAGATATGCAAATTATCCAATTTGATGTTTTAACTTTAAATTAGTAAACTAAAACATTTTATTCTAAAATTTTAATAATAGTTCTTTATTTATAGGGTTTTGCATCATTGTACAGTATGAAAACCAGTTGTCACCCAAGTAGGATGTTCATATTGATGTAAATTTAAATGCAAAATGTAATGTACCCAAAGTTTACAAGAAATCTGGAATCCATTTTCTCATTATGAGAGTGAAAATAAACATGTTCTATCCAAGAAGAATTATTTAAATGATTCTTTCAGAACTAAGATGAAATGTGGAAAAAAAACAATTATTTTTTATAATAATAGATTTAAAACCATAAATTGGAATGATGTCTTTCATTTCAAATAATAATCTTTAAAAAAAATTGAACGTTTTATATTCAATATATATTTTTCTTTTAAGATTGAGTTTCATTCCGTTACAAAAATAATAGTGATGAAATGTTTTATTTGCATTACGAATAATTAATGTCGATACAAATGTTCATAAAATGAAATAAAAATGAACACAATGCTGAATTTTTGATTTATTTGAAATATATTTCTGTTTATATTTGATATTAGCAAGTATAAAATCATCTAAAGTAGTAATAAATATTAAAAATTATTTGGTGAACATAGTGATGATAGCCGTATATAAACAAATGTATGCTACTGTATTTTAAATAGGAATATAACTGAAGAACGAATACTGTTTTTAAAATTTTAAAACTATAAACATCAATATAATAAAATATTTTCAATAGTTTAGATAAAAAATTAATTATTAATTCAAAATAAACTTCAGAAATAATTTCAATAATAATAATTGTTATATAATAACTAGTCTCTCTTTTAATTAATTGTTAAAATGGACATAGAAATGAAATATTTGATAAATTCAATTTTTCAATTTCTGACAGAAATGACCAACAAGTTGTTGAGTCAAACAAGCAATCAAATTTTTCCTTGCAAAATATTACATCACTTCTAGTTTAATTAGCTAATCTGTAGTTATGCAAAAGTACCGTATGGTTGTCTGTTTTAACAATTATGTTGAAATATTTTTATTATAAATATATATGAGAATTGGTAAATTGACTTATTATACATGATTTTTTTAATACCATTTGTAAGCTTATTCACTAAATTATGTATACTATATATAAATTTTTAATTCCTATGTAAATAACATGCAAATATTCATAATCATGCACAAATGTTTTTAAATTAAAAAATAAATTTAAATAAAAAAATCTGTCTATTAGTCCTTTTTTTTTCCTATTAATATTTCTGAGCAAATTTGCATTTTTGATAAATTGTTTTAATGTCAAAATAAACAGGTAAGTAATGATTGTTTATCAAAAAATTTTTTGTATTAGAAAAGTGATAATTTTTTTTTTATTTCAGAGACAACGGCGGCAGAATACAAATACAAGATTATGTGGATGATTTTCAGATCATATTTTTTGTAAATTTTATTGTTAGGATTTAAGGGTTCTTAGAAAATACATTAGCAGTAATTTAATTAAGAGAGAGGTTTTATAATTTCTTTTTCAAATTTTTTCCCTCTACTTTTCTAGATACGGGTCTAAATGCATTAGGCAGCTCGTCAAATTTTTGGAATTACAACCAGACTACGTCCAATCTGGATTTTCAACAAAATCAAACTTTGGTTAAAAAGTTTAAATGTACCTATTGTTCGTATAGCACAAACAGCAGCGGAAACATCAATACTCACATCAGAACTCATACGGGCGAACGACCTTACAAGTGCCAGAGGTGCGGAAAAGGCTTTGCTCAGAAAAATAATTTATCCAGGCACATGCACATCCACGTAAGTAATCTATTATTTACAAGTAATTTTATGGAAGTCTTATTTAATATCATTTTTTAACATTCAGGAAAAAATTTCGTAGGAGTGAAATTTTTTACTTTCGTTGTCAAAAAATTCTCCGAGTTGCAGTCTTAAAGGAGTAAAAGACATTAATTTTTAGAAGAAAAGGATCTGTATTTGTCTAAAATATACTTTTTTGATTCTTAATAAAAATTTTATATTTATTTCACTACAATACATATTTATTTTTTTTTTTATAGTAGTCTTTATTAGAAAATACAAAATAGAAGAGTTTCAAAAACACACAGTTATTGCACTTCTCTCATTATATAAACTAAAATTTATATATTACAAATTTTCCTAGATGAAAGAACACACTATCAATGTTTTTTATATACATATAAATGAAAAGTTTTAATAAAACATTATTTAATATTATAATACAAATCAGTTTTTTTTTAAGGCAACTACTGTAAAATTTTGTCAAATGTTTTCCTAAGCTTCGTATGTCTTAAGTAAGGTAAATTTGTCATTAAGATTGAATTCTTGAAGAAAAGTTATCTTTTTTTAATTTCACAAGAAGCAAAAAATATAACATTCAATATTTATAATTTGTATAAACTGCTTTACCTTGATATATCTTAAAAACACACCTGGAAATGTTTATGATCATGTCATAAATGCAACAGACTATTATAAGGTTAAGTGGTTATAAACATAATTCTTTAATATAATATTCTTGCGAAAACCATATATATTATTGACAAAGAATAACAATTTGGAAAACCAACTGATACATTTTTCTGCCGCACAATTAGTGTTTTTTTTTTAGAATAATTTTGAATCTGAAATCTACACAAACACTTTTAGATAATGTAACAATTTGAAATTTAAGATACTTTTGAGAGAGAGAGAGCAAATACTTTTGAAAAATTTCAATTAAAAACTCAAAAGATTCACATTGACTAACAATACATTTCTTTAAATTTTAATGTTTTCAGCCCATTTCACATAACACAGACTTCTGTATGTCTAAAATTATGCTTCATAATTCACTTTCATTGAATACTTCCATTTGTCAACTAAACCCTTAATAAAGCTGCAAAACAGAAGGCACTTCGTATGCAGTTTTGTGTGTTAATGCAAATACTCAAGGGTTTTAATTAAACAATGCTGCTTAGATATTGATCAGCTCTCTAATAAATGCAAATTACTTTTAATGTAACAAGATTTAAATAAATATGTTTTTAACTTATCAAATTTTTATTTTTGTATTAGAATTAAACAACCTGAACTACATAAGTTACATTAAACCTTTCATGAACATGATTCTTTCATGAACATAATCATGTTCATGAGACAAACATAGGTATTTATTTCTGAATTTTTTTCAACTGGATGATCATATGTAATATAACCTATGATAGTTCATACATGAATCATTAAATCACTAAACATGGCAGTAAAGATTCATATGTTTTTGTCGGTTAACAGTTCCAGAGATCAGAACAACAAGAACAGAATAATTATTAATAAAAAAAATTTACAAATTAACTAAGCATCAAAATAATTCTAGTCGGACCTTTCTTGCTTTTCTTAATGGGCAGAAAGTCATACCAAAATTACTTAAAATTAAAAACAACACAAACAATTCTACCTGCATAAATTTATATCACATATTCTTTAGTAATATAATTTATGGAACTATCCACCAAAAACATTTTGTCAATTTATAAAACAATCCATCTGTATGATGAGTAGTTAACAATAACAAATAATGAAAATTAAAAAGGGCAATTAAAAAACTTGTATAAATAAAAATGTTTTATAAATACGTACCATTATTACAAAAATCAAATCTGACATTTCGTCAAAACAATTTTAAGCACAATCAAAATATTTTCTAATCTTGACAAACTAACTAAAGCTGCTAATGTACAAACAGGATTTACAAATAAGTAAGCTTTCAAATATTTTCTTGTCAGAAAGAACAATCAGTAATATTTACAATTATAAAAAAGCATTTTATTGTAAGGAGGAGTTTACCTACATTTTATAACAGTAATCTAATTTGTAAGAAATAAATAGTAAGTACACACACTGAAGAATTTAATATCTAAATTAGGTAATGTATGTACAAGCAATACTCATCTAATAATAGCAAAAATATAACTATTGTTGCTGACAGAATTAGCACATCTCAAATGAATTGCTCTTGCTGAAGAAAGGCATTTTACTTATCTCCCCTTGTATATACTTTTATGTACAGTATATACATAATTCAATTTACATTATTTTACAAGAATTACAAAATAAGTAACAACACATTGGAATTCAATGATGTGAAAAAACAGATTAAAGGTATATTTATGTAAATACTTTAATTTGAAAATAACTAGATCACAGGAAATTAAAAAAAAACAAATGCTTTATTTAATGCCTAATCTTCAAAATTATCAGGAGTTTATCATTCCCTCAACAAACTGCCTCCTTTGATAAATTATTTTCAGTTGTTTTTTTATCCGACGGACTGATCAGACGATTTTAAGCTAACACACGAGCATGTTTGCTGCATAGACTATGTCATTGATACTCCTAGAGCCCTTCTCGCATGCTCGTAAACAACATAACTGATGCTGACTGCTGGGGCTACTTTCATAAAATTAGGTGTGATGCCCCTATAGAGACCCATAAAACCTTCTCTCTGCACGATTGTTCTAAAAAGTGATAACATAGAATTTTCTTGCCTTTCCGCTGTAATACAAAAAAAAATTTGCATCAATGATACAATGCTGTTATTCAAAAACTAACACTTATTCAATATAATTGTATGATATATAATTACAAATTTGTTAATACATAGTTAAAGACAACAACCACAAAATGTAAAAATTTATTCTTTCCTCAAATTGGAAAGCAAAAAACAACTTACTCTGTGCCTGTAGTCTTGTTCTGACTAATGCCAGTGGATAACTAGCTACTTGACCACAGCTGCTACTAATCGTCCCACAAGCAAGTAATACCAGAACACCAGGATCTTCTTCTAATGAATGTCGTCTTAAATACATTTTCTTCAAAGTCTGGAAAGTAAAAAATATATATAAAGTAACAATCAATCATCAAATTGATTATAATACATTCTTAAAATTTGAATAATTTGTTTTTGATGGACTACATTATTATGTTTTCATTCCAGTCATGATAATTTCAATCAGTAGTATGTACAGAAGAACCTAAAGGAAACTAACTCACAAATTAAAAATATTCAAATAATAAGGATGCTTTATTAATACATGCGTAACTATCTGGTTGCAGATGACCTGCAAACCACATTTGCCATCATGTTTTTAAATGTTTTGAAATTTGACACAAAATTAATATTTATTCAAAGGAAAAGAGGGCTGAAATCCCAATTTCAATAATTATCATCAATAAAATGTTTATATCATGTTCTGACTCCTCAGATCCAGCCACAACATGAAGTTTGTGTTGTGGCATTTTCAAAAATGCACACAATGCAAAATTTGTGTTATGGCTGGATCTGAGAAGTCAGAATGCATTGTGGTTGATTTTTTTTGCTCAATGAGCATTTTTGGTCTTTCAGTCTAACATACACATATATACGTACTAAATATAGATTATAATTTGGTTCAACAAAATACAGTAATTTGTGTGAAAAATTTTGTCAGAATCAATTCTTTTTAAACAAGATCAAATATGAATTCAAGTTTTAAACTAAATCTGAATAACTAATTATAACTCTAATCATATTCCAATTGCAAGAAAAATATACATATCCAATATATCAGTATTTTATAGTGTAAATAGAATAGTTTGTTAAATATAAAACAGCTTTAAAGCTTAAACAATTTATTCATTCAACATAAAATTCTAATAAGAAACCATTTAATAAATTTTTCTAGTGTATTCTTTTGCACCATCTTTTGCATTGCATTGCTTTGTGAGAAACTATTTGTTTAGAACTTCTGTTTGCCTTTATTTGTGTAATAAAAAGTATGTACAAGGTTGCACTTTTTACACAAGAATTTTGTATGATATAATGATTTACAAGACAGTAATATGATAATTTTATCTGTAATTTACTAGAATTAACATTTCTATTATTATTAAGATCAGGGTTATTAAAATACTTTCAGATACATAATTACTAGTAGACAATCCATGGTACCCACCAGGATAAGGCATTAAATAGAAAAAGTTAATTTAGAATAAAAAATTGGAATGTAATGTCTATCAAAAGTTACTTATAGTCTAGACCAGGGATGGGCAACCTTTTTCTATGTAAGGGCTGCATTTCAAAACTTTTGAACTGACTCGGGCCGCATACAAGAGGTAAGAGGAAAAAAAATGTCGGTAAATCACAATTATTTATTCATATATAATTATAAATTAGCATAGATATACTTAATTTAGCTTCTCGAACTGATGTAAATTAATATATCAGAAATATTTGGTTACATATTAGTCATTGCTAGCTTTAAATTAGTTTTGATGTGTCTGTTAGCTGGTTTTTTGTTTTAATTTTAACTAAATTCATTATGGAAAAACTATTCACATACATAAGTTGTAGAAAAAAAAACATTTGAATTTTTGCTGCATACTTCCTTAAGCTGGGAAATTGATATATTTATTCATATTTTACGCAAGCCGCAGGTTGCCCATCCCTGGTCTAGACTATGTGAAATATATTCATGCTCTTGACATCAACTACAGAAATAGATTGCAAAATTTCTGAAATACTACAAGCTGGTAAATCCAATAATGAACCTAAAACCTGGATACTTTGGCTCTTGAATATCTAAGCCATAAAGGACTGTGAATAATTCACAGCAATGTTGTCAATGAAAAAAGACAAGAGAAGAAAGGCATATAGACATGAGCATAAAAGTGATGCATAAGGTGGTAACAATACCTTACCATTGTGATGACATTGCACTGAGGTCTCTGGAGAGAAACAAAATGCTCCACAATATGAACATTCGTGGCTCAATGTACTAAGATAATGTTCATCTAGAATGGTACCACTTATCACCACTAACACAAGCAACAAAACATAATGACATATCTCCCACATATGATCTCATATTCTGTATATAATAATGGCTGCCAATGTTGGCACATGACCTACAGGACATGATGAGATAATTTTTGTATGTGACTCCAAAGTTGTATTATACAATGATTTGTGGACACAAAGTACAAAAAATTCATGTCAGAGCTTTTTATCAGTCATGCATCCCTTCATGAACTACATACAACAGGTGACACATTGGTGAACCTGACACTGAATTGCTGCAAAATTTCAATATTTAAAAACATCCTTTATTGACCCCCTATACAAAAATCACAGGAAAATTTCAAAACTTTGAAATCCAATATATCTGGAATGGATCACTGAATCCAAAACAAATGCATGTTGCACATCTGCAAACCCATTCCTATTTACATTGACACCTAATTTGTTCAAATTTGGAAAGAAATTATATATATATATAATCTACTATTTAAGATTTAACAACTGAGTTCTGGAACTGAATCTACTTCAAGCATATAAAGACTTTGGTTAGTCATTATGATGACTTATTATTCTATCAGATTACTTTCTTATCAGTTTATTTTATTTACTTATAATTTATTATTCACATAAAGCAGCATTAGAGCTATTGTTTGTTTTAGACCAGTTGTCTGGAGTCCATGAGATACTTGTTTGGGATTCGTAAGGCCACTTTCTAAAAATGCTTTTATTTTATTATTTAATTATTACTGTATTTTAAACTTTAAATGAAATGTGATAAATTTGTATATTATATATTAAGATATTATATTCTAACTTTTTAAAAAACAAAAACAAAAGTTGGTTCTTTTTATTAATTCTGTTATTTTAACAAAAGTTTTCAAGTTAATGCAATTGAAAACCATCAGAAAATAATGTGTTTCCTATTATTATTGTAGTTTATTAATTAATCACTAAAAGCTAACAGCTGAAAATAGAGGTCAACCAGAGTACATACTTTATAAAAGGTCCACAGTTTTTCAAAACCTTTTAATCTTGAATTTTTTTCCTCATTCCCACAAGATTTAAGATGGGCAGGCTCAATTGTAACAAATTTTACTGTAAGCTAATGTAACTGGGATTTATTTGAATTTTCAATTTGTAAATGATAAATACTTTAACAGCAGGAAATACTGATGAGTTTAAAACATCATTTTGTCTTGTAAATTACAAGCTTTCAACAGAATAACTGTGATAAGAAATAGGACTTCTAAAATCAAAACCATTAACACTTACAGCAAATGGGTTTAATGAACAAGCATTTTCAGTTTATTTTATAAACCTGTCTCAAGTTTAAAACTAAAATTTTCTGAAAAAGCATGAATGATTCTACAAGTTATCAGTTCCAGCTTTGATTTTGGATTTTAGCACACAAAGAAATTGGATCCAATCACTCAGAGAATCTGAAATGGATTTGACCCAAGAATTCTAGTCTGACAAAATGATGAATGCTCTTTGATAGTTTGATTCTGGATTTTTAAACATTTGATTGAAAATGTTCTATTTCATGTCAAAAATGAAAATGATACATTATTTAATAGCAAAAAACCACTTTTATTAAAGAATTTGTTTAATTAAGTCAAATAATGAATAAAAGCTAAAACTTGTATGTTATGTCTCATTTAGGCTGGATGCATTGTGATGCAGATCTTTATGCAAAATGTCTTGCTACACTTTTTCCATGCATTTGCAGTGATCTGCTGCTGCAATTTCAACACTACTCACTATATCAGGAAGAATCACAAAGTAAAATCATATAAAGAAGGTTACAACAATTAACTTCTCTGCATCTATTGCCATAGTTTATTACAAATCAACTACACATGTAAATATGAACTATTTATGGAAAGCCTCTAATCAACTACTAATGTATACAAGAAAATGTTCACCAGAAATGTGTGCATTTTATTGGGGACAGTGCAAATCATTAGAAAAAGTTTCAAGCATGTTTAATCAAAAAATGTTTTTGCTGCATCAATATGCATCCAGCCTTAGTTAAAAGAATTTGGAGAATAAATCCCTTATTGTCCAGAAAGGAAAAGCTGCTCCCATTCAAAACAATGACAGATTCGTGCAATGGGACAAGATATTGTTCACAAGATAGGTTAAAAATATATTTAATGATACATAATTAGTGTTATATAGTAAAAGACAACTAAATTTTTTTCTGCATTAAATAAAGTTTGGAAAAACAATGTACATTAATAATGATATGGGCTAACATGTTTTAAAATATTTCCTAGAAAAATTATGACTAAAGTATTGTTAAAGAAGATCTAATAAGCATAGCAGGTCTATGTAAAATCTAATTTCCAAACATAATGTATTATTTATTCATACCAAAACTTACAATTCGAATATAATGTCTGTTTATAGCTTGGAGTAAAACAGTATCAAACATGCATTAACAGACATTTAAAAAAAGGGTTTATATTCATCTCTAATCTTGAGTTCTCTTCATTGAAAACTTTGTATTTTTTCTTCACATCAAATTAATGTATGTTGTATGATACTGAACTGATCATTAGTTATTTACTATTAAAATGTCCAATATAATTAACAGAAAATTATCATTAGTATTATTCAACTTTAATATTTTAAAATTTTAATTACATCTAATTGAATTCTCTGATTTGTTAAATGCAAATTATATTATATCTTTTAAAAAATTAACATATTCCTAAAATATATCCAAACATTTTTATAATAAATTCAAATTCAGTATTCAAAACAAGAATAATACACTGTTTAAATCAGAAATAATTTAAAATAAAATTTAATAGTTTGTTAGTAATTCCATTCAACCATTGTTAGATTATTAACATAAATAGATCAATTAATTAATCAATAGCTACTTAGTGCTGCTGTTAAAATACACCTAATAATTTTTATATTAACTTTACCACATTATAAATAAAATTAATGTAAAATGATTTAGTATGTTTATAAATTTTATATGAGTTCTTTACTTTGACTACAAGAAATTGTTTATTAATGTTTTAACACAAAAAAAGTTTTTAAATGAGATGTATTGTTTATCAATGGAAATCACAACTTAGTATCAATAAGCTCTTGTTAAACAATGCTGCTTGTCCATAAAGAATTAAGCAACATTCTGCATCTATATCAATAACATATCTGCAATTCATAATATTGCAGTTATGGAAAATTATATTTCAACTTACAATGACTAATGGCATGTATTCCAAGAATGCATCCCTGATATAAGCTTGGAACCTCCTTATATTATTATTTCTATTCAAGAAGGAAACAAAGTAAAACAGTTATCTATGAAATGCTCAAAATGGTGGCATAACTTACCTCATAAATAGCAAGATCAATCCCTGCATATGGAATGATTCCTAAAAGATTGGGGATATACCCCCTGTAAAAACTCCTCATGCCTTCATGACGATATATCTTTGTTGCTGCATCCCAAATACCAGAATATTGACCAGTTTTTCTTAAAGCAAGTCTTGTTTTTAACACCTGAAAAGATTTTATGATAATTATAATCAATAATTTCATAAATTAAACATGTGGAATTAGTGTTTTCTCACAATTTTTACATGATATTTTTTGATTCCAATTTTTCCTACAATTTATGTATACATTTTCCCATAAATTATATGTCGATTTTTATATATTCTCATAATTTACACATTTTGATCGATTAAATCTATAATTTTTTCAAATCATATTTCCAAAAACAAAAAAGAAAATTAACATAAAATAAATAAACTTTGATAGTGTAGATGATGCTACTTATCTACCATTGTTAATTCAAATTTTGTACTGTACATGATTATTTCCTCCTCTTCCAAATGATCTCACTAGTTGGTCTTTTTCAACCCCACAACAAAGAAAATGAAAACTAACAAAAAAAAAAAAATACTTTTTCACTGGAAGAGAAATTATAATAATTGAAAGAAATGGATTCAAAGTAGAAACAAGAGTAAGCCTCACAAATTGGCTAAGCATTTCAATGAATAGATCATTTTAAATGAAGGCATTACTTGGCTACAAAATTGAGTGTTGAGTAAAAGTGTAGTATTCTGAAACTGAAAGAGTGAAAGAAGAAAATTTATTTATTTCAATCACATTAGGAAAAGTCTTACAACAATAAATTTCCTCTTCCTAATTAACATTTAAACTCCAAATGAAATACATAAAAAAATATCTGTGATGTAATAATTGATCAAAGTATTTTACACAATTAGTAAATGAAGGAAAACCCAATCTGGACCTAGCAATGTTATGATGGTTGTAAAAGGTAAATTACAGAATTTATTTAAGGTTAGGTATATTTTATTTAGTTCTTCTGTGATTTTCTCTAACAGAAAGGGGGACAGCCATTGACCAGATTGGTATACAATCTATATATATAACCCATTCAACAGGTGTCCGTCCTTCCTTCCGTCCGTCCGTCCCATAACCGTTTGATAACCGACACTAGAGGCGCCCCTATCGTGTGTCATATTTCAAACATTCAAATTAAATTAACAAGTTTAATTATTATTTAAATTAACAATATAAATTATTATTATTCATTTCGCCAATAAATTATTATTTGGTCAATATAACAATATAAATAATTCAGTATATTTGTAATAGGAATTTATTATTGTCACGGAATGCCTGTAATGTTCACTAGGGGGCGAATAACGAAAAACCGGACAGATTTGAACCGCTACGATAAAACGATAAGTGAAATAGTTAAGCTAATATTTTAATATAATAATAGAAACCTTTCATGGCACGACCAAAGAAATACGCCACTGTGGGGGAACGTAAAGCTGCCACTGCTGCGAGACAAAGGGAGAGACGTGCGCAGGAAACATTACAGAGAATAGCACAATCAACACGTGGAGGCTTGCAGAATGAAACTCATGAGCTCAGATCTGCAATGTTGCACAGGCAGGCAGAAGCAAAACGACACAGAAGACAAAATGTCACAACAAGGCAAATTGATTCCAAATAATTATACTTTTTTTACCAACAATGTTGTGTATACAGAAGTTTTATGATGGGATAAATGATGGAATACAGAACACAGCTAAAGAATATCTTCAGTCTGTAATACAGAAATACTATTTGCTGTGTATTGATCTGTTAACATTACTTTTTAACATGAACATTTGTATATATTTATACTTGATTTTTTAATCATATTAATTCTATTTATTTGAACAATTTTGAGTAAAGAATAGATTCACTTTCTCATGTACAAATACTGTTGGCTGTTTGTGTATTGATATTTTAAGTTTAGTTTCTAAGATGAAGAATTGTATACATTTATATATATTAACTGCATAAAACTTTTAAACATTAAGCGCACACAACTTTCATATATTAAGTGCATTAAACATGCCTCAGGAATTTGTAATGCTGCTGGAACACCCACTAGGGGGCGTCCTGGGCTACTAGTAATCAATAAGCAATTGAAAATTAACAAAGAAAATGGAATATAAAGCAATTTTGAAAGATATCAAATGGCAAAGAGGTTCCACACTGAATGGAAAGGGATTTAACTATTCTTTCAAAAGGAGTTTCAAAACAAAGTTTACTATCAAAAATAATGCCTAGAACATTTATGGAGTTGACATAATTTATATATTCAATACAAATAACAAAGGACAGAAAGGATAAATTTCTGGTTAATGAAAAGCACATTGTGTAACCGTTTTTTTTTTTTTTTTTTTCAGACATTAATTCTTAAGTTAGCCTTTTCAAATAATTTGAATACTGTGTTTAAATCTGACTGTAAAGAAACAGGGTCATGATTTATTAGTTTAATGTCATCAGCATAGGTTACAACATGTGAATTAAAGTGGCTGAAAACATTAAGGCTGCTTAGCGTTGATCTTTGCTGGATGCCACAGATTGGATGGAAATCAAGGAATTCAAAATCACCTGTTTTAAACAAATAACGTGACCACCACCTTATTGCTTGCTGAGGGAGTTTTATTAAAATCGAACGCTTTCGATCCACTTAACGGATCATCATCAGGACAGAATATACTAAAATGGAATACAACATAAATGGAACAATATGTTCAAAAATTCAAAAATATCCATAAACTGATAATATATCAATTAATAAAAATAAATAATAAATTGTAAACGATACCAAATAATAAATNAAGTATGATGCTAGAAAAGGGTCTAATACAACAATATTGGCCCAGATGGCGCAGGCCCAAGGATCCCTGATTGGATGGGAGGAAGCGGAAGTCGTGAGACAGGTGCACTCACCAACCTTGGCGAGGACGGCCGAAAAAATGGAGATATACAGGAGCAAACTTAAAGACGGATGCATTAATGCTAGGGATGCGGAAGGTCTTCCCTCGGCTTGGAAATTTGCCGTTAAGAAGCTTACAAGTAGCGCATCAACTGAAATATGATATTTGTTTGATTTAAAGGAAACTTATTATTAATGTTTGGTCGTCGTAGTATATTATTTATTATTTGGTATCGTTTACAATTTATTATTTATTTTTATTAATTGATATATTATCAGTTTATGGATATTTTTGAATTTTTGAACATATTGTTCCATTTATGTTGTATTCCATTTTAGTATATTCTATCCTGATGATGATCCGTTAAGTGGATCGAAAGCGTTCGATTTTAATAAAACTCCCTCAGCAAGCAATAAGGTGGTGGTCACGTTATTTGTTTATTTTTGCTGGGTATGATTGTATTCACCTGTTTTAATTTTACTAGAGCATGCAAGGAAGTAATTATTTAACCAAGAATGAATACAGGATCTAAATCAAATTTGTTTTGTGGTAACTGTAAACCTGAAGCCATATTAAATGTTAATGAAACAAAGTTGTCAGTTTTCTACCTGGAAAAACTTTTTTTGGTGGAGAGAAGTATCATGGAAACAAAATGAATAAACAGAGATTGACAGTTCTATTAGGAGTTAATGCTACTGGAATTGAAAAATTTAAAGCCAGTAGTAATAGGCAAGTCAGCCAAATTGATGACTGAAAAATATTATAAAATATATCATGCTATAAAATCCATTGGAAAAGCATGGATGACATAAAAACATTTTCAGGATATTTGCATTCATTAGATGCAGAAATGGATTACAATAACAGAATAATGTTTTCATTTCTGACAGATATCCAAGCCTGAAGCGAACCTGATAAACTGAACTCATACCTTCAAATTGTACTATCGACCTACAATATCTTGATTTGAAACTTAAAACATTTAAAACACACTACAGGAAATGGAGTGCATAAAATAATAGATATCTACTAGGTGAAAATTCCAAAACTGAAACAAAACTAAACATTCTTGATGCAATACACTTCATTGAAAATCCATGGGATAAAATGAAAGTCAGCAATAGTAAAATTTTAAAAAAGTTAAATTAGGTTTGAATGAATATTAAATTCATCTCACTTTCAAATAATACTTTCTAAACTGACAACTTGGAAAAGTTTAATGATTATTTTGATAGTGACAGTGCTTTAGTTACATCTGAATACTTAATGAAATTCAATAATAAAATATCAAAATATTAAGAAGTTGATAACACTGAAGAAGACACAACAGGTGAAACAGTTACTTAGAAAACATCTTTGTGTTTTTCAAATGTTAACAAACCAAACAAAAATGTTTGATTTTTAATAGTAAAAAAGAAAATATATTCAAATCCCCATATAAAGTAGATCATGTAGATGAAAATTTTAAAAAGTGTGAAATAACAATTTTAATCTTATTTTAGTAGTGTATTTGACTTTTTTATTTCCATAACCTACGAAACCTTACATATGATTAAATTTACAATATAGAGTATCATAAGTAAAAATTAATACATTATTACATTAATACATTATTACATTATATATATATATATATATATCCTTAGTTTAAACTTTTTTCCTGAGGTCACTTAAAAAGTGTAAATAAAAGGTTCAACTTGATGTTATTCACTTATCATCTTTGAAAAATTTAATAATATACATCAATATTTAATATCTTATCAATCACTTCATCACAGTTTAGTTATGAAATAGTGAAGTTGTTTCATAAAAACAAACATTACATTTGTTATGTGAAACTTAATCCTTTTTACTAATAGAATTCATCCGATAACTCCTAATCAAAATTTATTTTTAAACAAGATATTAATTGTTTATTTAATTTGCATGCTATCTATCAAAAGTCAACAAATAAATTTGAAAAGATATTATTTCATATAACTATTAAAAATATAATTTTCTAAAATCACAATTTTATTCATTTAAATTGTATTTATTAAAATATAAATATTAAGGGAACAACTACTATAATATTCTCTTATTTTATACATCGTAAGACATATGTAATAAGTCAAACAATAGAATTTATTATTATTATTATTATAAAGAAAACAAATACTATTTTCTTTCTTAATTTTAGTAATTTTATTAAAATTGTTCTATTATATAAATTAGAATGAAATGTGTGTATTCATTTAAAAAGATTTTCTATTATAACATTTTATAAATAATCCCTAAATACAACTTAGTTATCAATAGTAAAATTTCAGACAATTTCTTGATTAATTAAAATGACTATTATTTTATAGAATCTCTCCTGAAATTTACCAAACAATATGCAAGTGCATTTTTTAGGAAAGTCTATAGAATTTACATACCAAATGTAATTAATTACATAATAAAATATTCCATATGTTTAATGAGGATAATATATATAATAAATAAGAAAAAAAGGATTGAAATAATGTACAAATCAAAGCAATACAAAAATTAATATAAAATAATTCTTACTTCCATGGGATAAATCACAGTTTGGGAAATGCCACCAGCTATGGAACCTGCCATGAACCTCTCATAAATACTCAATTCACGCGCTCTATTTCCTTTGATTATTCGTTTTGTCTATCAAAATTTTAAAATAAGTATATAAATAAATTTGTTAAAAACATTTGCAGTGATAAATACAGAAGAATCTTGTTTTATGCAGAGTTGATATATGCCTATAATGAAAAAGTATTGGAATGGTTCAATAAAATGCTTTGAAAAAGATTTGAATTTATTTGTAAAAATTTATTTCGTCTCCTTCAAAGTAACCCTCCCACTGCAATGAACTTATGCTGTTTTTTAAGTATGTTTTGAAGATTAGAAAAGTCATTTTCATGAAACCCCTTCAGGACTTGCAGCAAATTTTGTTTTATGGCATCAAGCAATCCATAACAGTGACCATGAAGTGGAAATTTTAGCTGAGGAAACAGAAAAGTCACATGATGAATTTATCATGTGAATACAGAGCTTGTGTAATTGTATTTGTTGAATTCTTGGCCAAAATTGACAAACAATAAGAATATTGTGAGGAATTCATGATGCACAACACCACGATAGTCAAAGAAAACACGATCTTGATTTTTTACTTGGTCTTGCTTCAACTTTTAAGTGCCATTCATTTTATTGTTGTGTTCTTTTAATGTAAAAGCATAGATCCAGGTTTCATCATTGTAATGTGGTTTAAGAATAATTTGCCTTGAGAAAGCATTTTCTTGGCCATGTTTTTGGAAAAAATTCGATATTTTCAGGACAACTTGAGAAATGATGTGCCACAAGCCCAAATGACCTTTTAAAATTGCTTGACAAAATCCAAATGATACCGGATCATGTTAAATAATGTCCCTAATTGTTAAACAATGATCATCAAGCACCAAATCTCTGACTTGAACAATGTGTTGTTCATCAGTTTAAGTGGATGATCTACCAGAGCATGGTTCATCTTCAAAATATTCTCTGCCTTTCTTGAACATCTTGTACCACTTGAAAACTCTTGTTTTTGATAGATCATCACCACCAAAGGCTTTTTTCAACATTTTCAATATTTTTGTAGCAGTAATTCTATTGCTAGAACAAAATTTAATGCATGTTCTTCGCTGAATTACACTCAACATTTTGAAAAATTGCCAATGCAAAAATTATTTATATACAAAACAAATGTTTATTTTCAAATGAAAACAGATAATGACACACAGATTGATGCAAGATGATGATAAAAGTTGTACCAGACAATGAAAAAACAAAAAAAATGACGACAGCACACTCTTGCAAGTGCAATTTATATGAATCATTCTTGATACTTTTGGATCAAAGTAGTACACATATTCATGTTTATATAGATGACAAATGGTTAGGTTACTCCACTTTTAATGCCACTAAATCTGACTCATGGAGTCAGCAAATCACGCTCATCAACCTCTAACATTCAAATTACAGAAAACTATTAAATGCTATTAAATGCCTACTTTTGAGTATTTTGATTTGTATATTTTTCTTAAGTAGTCTAATTGATACAATATAATAAAATTACACACTGTATATTCAGAAACATTTTAGTCTAAACATTAAATGTGTTTAAAACATTTTACTAAACATTTTTCTGTTAATAGCAAATTGTTGCATAAGTGTCTAGGCAATCATCTAGAACTACTTGAAGGAGCATAAATTTACGTGGAATTTTGTTTTACACAGTATTTACTAATGCACAACCCCTGCATAAAACAAGACCATATTAGGTATTTCATAATTTAATTAATACTTACTTGTTCATAAGCCATAAACTTAATAGCACTTTCAGGGGCAATTTTCACTACATTGATACCATTTCCTCTCCATAAAGATTTAATTCCTCCCTCATTTAACATATGCCTCAAACATGTTGATATAGATGAAAATTCGCTTCCCCTTACCTAAACAGAATAATTTTCCTTATGAATGTTATATTAAAATGATTTTATTTTAAAAGTAATTTTTGTATTTACTTATAATAATATTTTTTTGTTAAATTTTTTTAATATTAAAATTTAAAATAACACACACATTTTTATATATTACATGATATGTTAGTAGTAACAAGTGAGAACCAATTTGGTCCATAAGAGGATCTACCTTAGACAAAATAATCTGCTTGTTCCTTTATCTCACATCCTACAGTTTGTATCTTACCATAAAAACCTCACCTGTTAGATTCATGTTTTCATTTTCATTTTAAAAGAAGCTGCCTCAATTATAAATGCTCATTGTCTCTGTCTCTTTAATGACTCCCAAATTTTAGCAGTATATAATAGAAATTTAGATTAATTTACAAATGATTTAAAAACAAATATTTTTTTGGGCTGCAATTTGAAAAAATTGTAAACCAATAAATTCCCTCTGTCGTCCATCTGTCTGTGTTTCCTTAACCCGTCGGCACGCGCGTGCTCCGTCAAATTTAAATTACGCGCGCTCGGTCAAATAGGCACCAATTTAAAAAATTAATTAATAAAAATTTAGCGTCGAAAAACGGGTACTTTTACTTTAATCCAGTTCTAAGATATGTTTGTAGTCGAGTTTAGTCAAAAAATTTTAATTTTGTTATAATTTTTTGATGATTTTAATTTTTTAATATTAGAAGGTAATTATCATAAATTACAAAGTGTCGTGTTTCATCTTCGCTCCCGTTCAAATATATAGTCCTAGATACGCGCCGATGTTTGTTTTTACTTCTACTGATGTTTTCGCTTTTATTTCACCCTCGGCCGTTTTGGTTATAGACGATGGGGAGACGGGCGTCACGTGATCGCTTACCTCACTTTTTACCACAGAAATTATTTTACCTCGAAAGTTTTATTTTTTTTCTCGATTTTAATTATTATTAACTAACTTTTTTTGATAGATTATAATATATATGTGTTTTCTGAAGTTGCAGATATTTTTTAAATTAAGTTTTACGCATTTATGTTTTTTTATTCGCATTTTATATATAAAATATAAAAAAATTCAAAAATTAATTAATTGTTATCAGAAATGCTAAACTATAAGTACGATGTGTTTTACAGTACTATTGCGAATAGATATAGTCAATTATTTTGTAAACATACTTATTATTTTAATTTTTATAAATTATTTAATTTGATTCAACGCGACGCGCTCAAAATCGATTATTTACCGTCGCGCGTTATTTAAGATGGCGGCGGGACCCGATTTAATTACTTCTTCATTTAAGATGTTAATTAGAGAGTGCTATTTTAATTAAATTTTAGACATAATGTATGTTTATTATAATTAATAAATTCATATAAAAATAATATATATTTCTGACTGTAGTTTAAAGCTTACATGCGCAATGTAACGGCAAAATATATAAACCAAATTAACGCAATTTTTTTATTTTTACTGATATACAGTAAATGCTTAAATACTCGATTTCTCTACTATCTAACAGTATAAAATACTTGTTAAAATATAGAATTTATATTTAAATAATAAAAATTCTATTTTTTTATTTAAATTTATTTAAATAAAAAATTTATATTTTTTAAAATTTGATTTATAAATGCAAAAACTAAACTTATAAAATATCAACTCACTATAAATAACTTCAACTTTCCTTTATTGACATCAGATTTGTTAAATTTCACGGAATTGTGCTATTTTTCAACTCTATTATTTATTCTCTGGAAAATAATAGACTCTAATAAGTCTTACTAGAGTCTATTATATAAACTTACTAGTCTTCCACTGTGAAAAACAACAAACTGCTAAACGCTCTATTACTTTGTTTTCAAAAACTTCCTTCTCTGTCAGCCGAGGGTCAAATGGTTAACAAATTGGTTACTTCCACTCAGGGAAATGTGATGGTGTCATAAAACTTTATAAAATGATTAAAAAATACCAATGAAAGAAATTAAATTATTTTCGGTCAAATTTCAGTTTTTTAGAAGTTATTCGCTTTATAATAACGCGATTATAAGCGAAGAAGCGCGCGCCGTAGCTGCAGCTATTTTTAGTAACAGCGACTGGCGGGAAATTTGAAAATTGAAATCCGAGATCATGCGCGCCATAGTGCCGATTCGGCACCAATAATTAAATAAAAATAATGAGACGCTTTAAGCAAAAACTGAATTGCGTATCGTAAAATTGAAGAAAAATTAGACAGGTAATAATTTTTTCAGATTTTTCACACAATTAGGATTTTTACACGAACTAATTAAAAATCGATTGGTGCCTAATCGGCACTAGGCGCGTGCCGACGGGTTAATCTCAAGAACGGAATTAGATAGATGAAATCTGAGACCAGATATGGAAACCTTAGCAGCAGAGGCCCCAATTAACCATATACGAACTATTGATGCAAACTGAAAGTCACATTATTTCAATTCAAAACATTTCCCCTAAAAGCAGTAAATAAATGACCAGCATGACTCTATCGTTAAAGAAAAAGTATGATGTACAGGATCAAGCTACTACTAATTTGAAGTGGAGAGCATATATTTCAAATTAAATTAATTAAAAATTGTAGCCCAGCATTGTGATGTTGTCACAATAAATAATTGCTTGTAATTGTTTTATTTTATCTCCATATAAAATCTTTTGTTTATTATTAATTCAATTATTCTGTATATAAGAAAATTATATTCATTGCTGTTTTCTTTTTTTATAGAAAATATTTAATTAATTATCAATAAAAATATATTTGTTATAATAGAACAATTATATTCAAACTGTTCAAATTTTCTAATTTTTTTCCTATTGTAAGTCAATGTTTCTAAAACTATTGAAATATTAAACTCCTCTTTTAAAATTGATAAAGAAAGAAAGAAAATTATTTTCCCGAAGTTCAATTTTAATCATACACAATTTAGTTTAAATGAATCACATTGCACAACCAAATTGCATTTGGCTACAAAGTTTCAGTCAAGGTAATTTTTTAATGTTAAAAAATCTATTTTAAACATTAAAAAGTATATATATATATAATTTTTACACATCATCTTTAGATTTCTTCCTTTGTTGAACATTAATATAGGTGTTATACAAACTAACACATTAAGTTGCCACAATAGAAAAGCATAAAATATCACACTGGGCCATGCTCTTTTTTTTATGGACAAAAAAAGACAAAAACTTTGGCCATTTAATATAATTTTGTCCTTGTTGTTAAAAAACATTTTTTTCTCAATTTGTAGGATTGTTGCAGAATTGCAACATGTTGCCTGAATGATTTTTTCTGATTACATTATGCCATCATTTATGCTCATCAAATTATAAATTAAACACATAAATGCACAAATTCTAGACTGCATAAATGGATCAATACAAATCCAAGAAAATTAGAATCATCATCAAAATAAACAACCAAAGCGTACTCAGCAGAAAATAATAACTTAATCAACACCTGATCACTCGCTGAGAGATTTATTCTTAAAACAAACATTTTCAATCCAATCAATGGATCATCATCAGGTTAATTCTGATTAACCTGATGATGATCCATTGATTGGATTTAAATTTTTGAAATTTCCAAATGAATCAAAAACCAATCCAATCAATGGATTGGTTTTTGATTCATTTGGAAATTTGTGAATTTCAAACCTAGACTTTTTTATTATTGGAATTACACTGAGACACACAACAATTATATGAGGTTGTCTATAATCAATAGAAACATCAAAGTGGTTTTGTCTATTTTTAAAATAACAAGTTTCAGCAATTGCTGCAAATTGTTACTGATATTGTTTTCAGATAGAGTAAACTGTAGAGCTTAGCTGAATTGTTTAATTTTTCAGTTTTCATTATCATTTAAGCAATGTGTTGTTCAAAGCCAGAACATAACAATAATTAATTTCACACCTTCCTTATGTCTTCCAGCAATACTTTATTAAAAATATGTTTTTGGCCTAGTTTGTGGGCTTGCTTCAGATTCTACACATTCAAATCAAAGGATATACTGAGTGTTCCAAAACTGCAATGTTTCTGACCTTTAACCCAACTTTCTTTAAAAAGGTGAATATATTTTTTGAATCAAATAATCTAATGCAGGGGTCGGCAATCTTTTTTGTTACTAAGGGTGCATAGTTTGATTTTTGAAAAAAATCATAATGTTGTAATAAATAAACAAAATAATTGTTTTGAAATAGGTATCAGATCCAGATCCCAATTAGGATTGAAAGCATTTGTCAAAGTATATTAAAAACTTTATTTGCTGGTAATTATAAAGGTTTGTTGGTGTTATTGTTAAATATGTATAGTTATACAAAATAAAGATTATACATGCATGTAATAACTAAAAATTAAATGTATGTACAGTACATAAAATAACACAAAATAAAAATTAAATTAAATTACAAGTATATATATTTGTGCTTGTGTGATTATGGTTCTGGAGAGCACATCTGAAATGCACCACAGGCGCTGCATTGCTGATCTCTGATCTAATGCATCAAATTAAAAATAAACAAATACAAAAATAAAATTATATTCACATATGTAATTATTTTTATTTATTTATTTGTTTATGTTATTTTTAATTCAATGCATTTAATTATTTGATTTAAAGAAAATCTTTTAAAAAAAATCCAGAACTTTTATATTACTAAACAAAATAAATAAAATGTGTATGTTGCCATCTGTTATGAGATTTTGTTATAAAAATTATAATTTTTTTAATTACTATACAATGGCAAAAAGCTTAATTTTGAGGGTAGTGCGAGATTCTGGAGACCCCCCTTTTGTTCCTGTCGGAATGTTTAGATTAACAAACAATAATGACAGATTGTGTGTGTGGGGGTCACAATACTTAAATAAGGACACAAGAGAAATAAAGCTTTGTCCAAGTCGTCACCATATTGTGATGACTCATATGATGGCCAATGGATCACCTTGTGACAGAGAATCACCTGATGAAATTCTCACTAGGCACTGCAAGGCAGCTTCTCATAGTAGGGTTTTATAAAAGTACTAGCTGTTACCCATGACTTACCCACATGGATTTTGCAAGCAAACCCCATTTATATTCAGTATTTCAACAACCATAGTAATTGTTATATAACACCTACTGCTGAGAATGATGAAAATTGCTGAGAATCAAATGAACTGTTTTCAATTTGATCAATTTTCTGGAACGTCTACAATTGTTCTATAATCAAACCAATATGCAATAACAAATTTGAATTTAAAACGGTTCGAACATTTGGTTAAAAAATCAAAATATACAAAAATATTTATAACAATGTCTAAAATGTTATCAATTTAATACACCTAAGTACTCAATGAAGACTAAATGTACTTAAAAACAAAAAAAAAATCACATCTAAAATAGTACAGTAGAAGCCATCCTTCAAGTTAAACCTTAATGCTCTCCCTCTCCCCCGCAGGGGGAATTTCGAAAAATCCCTTCTTAGTGTGCGTTTTCATGATGTACACTAACTGTGTACCAAATTTCACCTCCAGGTTCAGCAGTTTTCTCTAGGCAATGATGAATCAATCAGTCAGTCAGGACAAGTAATTTTATATATTTTGATAAATGTTAATAATAAATAAAATCTTCATTAAGTCCTATCCCCTCTCAAGGTATGACACATGAAACCCCTTTATTTCCTCACTCTCTTGATCTTTAACCACCAAAATTTAATAGCATCAATGCCCTCATATACAAGCAATTATGCAAAATTTCATTTCTTAATGTTTACTTCATCCTGAGATATGCAAAATAGATGCCAACACACACACGGAATTTTTTGCCGTTTTTTTACTTTTCAGGATTCAGGAAATCTCAAAACATGGAGATTTGCAAAAAACTTGGAGGGTCAAATTTGACACGGTTCCAATACTTGTTATGTATATATAACAGCCAGGAAAGTAAAAGTCATTTTAAGGATCAGAACATTCCAGTTTTGCAATACTCAATATACAATTTGTTTCAAATGTATAGAACCTGAAGAAAGCCCGTAAACTAAGCCAAAAAGGTTTGTTTTTAATCAAGTATGCTGGAAGACATAAGGAAGGTGTAAAATTAAATTAATTAATATTCATTATCATTTGTTTGTTTTCATGCAATACAGAGCATAAACCTTATAAAGTATACATTTCACTATATTTTCCTTACATTCCTTATCACGTATACATTCCTTATCACATATGCTATATGTGATAAGGTTTAATTGATGTATCTCTTTCATTTTTACTCCATTTTTGTAATTCCATGCAAGAATAATGGAATAATGACATGTGTTAATATAAGAGAGCTATAAAATCAGTTAGAATTCAGAAAAGTTAAAGTTGCCATAAAAATAAATAAATATTGAAAAATCAGTTTCAGTAAAAAGTTTTGAGTCAAAATTGACTTAAAATATTAAAAACAGCAAGTTGTGTAAAAAAATGATGATTACACGTCAGATGCCAGTGTGAACCTTGCACAACTATCTCTGAGTAAACAAATTTCTTTACCATATTTCATCATATTCTAATCAGATATGTTTAATCGTTTCATTACAATTATCTTATAAACTCTGAATATATTTTCTTCATTTTTCATAAAATAAAAATATTTATTTCAATGTAAGAAGTTTATTTTTTTTAACAAATTAGAAAGTTTAACTGATTTTTAAAAGATTTAAATATCAAATTCAATACTAATCACAGCTGTTTTTAATAAAAACTTGTGTTTAGTATTGGAGGGAAAAACCAAGTATACATTTTGAAGTGTGTTTTAGATATACAGTATTCCGAATTGTGCCTTTTCCAGTAATCATATTTAATCATTATTGGAATTATTTGCTGACAAGATCATCAATTAGGGCAAGCATATTGCTTAAAATAAATATAAAATAACATTTATTATTTATAATATTATTATTAAAAATATTTACATAATATAAAACTTCTTTATTCAATATTATCCTGAGTTTTGATTTTTGTTTGTATAATTGCCCTAGAAATAAACTTCATCTGGTTATTATCAAACAAACTATCAATCTAATATTTAAAACATGATACTTGTAAATGATTGCATATGAGGAGGTAATCTATAAGTATTTTGTTTTATCACTAAATACAAACAGAGTAGTAACTTATCATTATTTACAGAGAATGCAATTACGTATTCTAGAAAAAAGATTTAACATGTACATTAAAGGATTATAAAGTTGATATTTAAACTTACTATATTTCCTCCAACTCTGAGAATTAAAACTAGATTCTATGAAATATGGCATTTTAAGGTCAAATGATTTACTATTCAAATTTATATTAATAATAAAATATAAAAATGTAACATTTATACTATAAACTTTTAAATTTATTTTTAAGTAGTTATTTTTTATATTTATACTCCTACATTAGTAGTTAATGATAACTGTAAAAAATACATTTTTTCATTATGTGCAATTTAAATACAGTAGAGCATCGTTTATCCAAAAGCTGGTTATCCGAAACGTCCATTATCCAAAAACATTCCAGTAGTCAAATTTAAATTTTTGCTAGTGCTGTGGCGCTGCAATCTTCAGCTATTTCTCGGGCTACTCAAATATTTTACGTTTTTGATACTAAATTAACATCTGAAGTATANAGATTTTCTATTATAACATTTTATAAATAATCCCTAAATACAACTTAGTTATCAATAGTAAAATTTCAGACAATTTCTTGATTAATTAAAATGACTATTATTTTATAGAATCTCTCCTGAAATTTACCAAACAATATGCAAGTGCATTTTTTAGGAAAGTCTATAGAATTTACATACCAAATGTAATTAATTACATAATAAAATATTCCATATGTTTAATGAGGATAATATATATAATAAATAAGAAAAAAAGGATTGAAATAATGTACAAATCAAAGCAATACAAAAATTAATATAAAATAATTCTTACTTCCATGGGATAAATCACAGTTTGGGAAATGCCACCAGCTATGGAACCTGCCATGAACCTCTCATAAATACTCAATTCACGCGCTCTATTTCCTTTGATTATTCGTTTTGTCTATCAAAATTTTAAAATAAGTATATAAATAAATTTGTTAAAAACATTTGCAGTGATAAATACAGAAGAATCTTGTTTTATGCAGAGTTGATATATGCCTATAATGAAAAAGTATTGGAATGGTTCAATAAAATGCTTTGAAAAAGATTTGAATTTATTTGTAAAAATTTATTTCGTCTCCTTCAAAGTAACCCTCCCACTGCAATGAACTTATGCTGTTTTTTAAGTATGTTTTGAAGATTAGAAAAGTCATTTTCATGAAACCCCTTCAGGACTTGCAGCAAATTTTGTTTTATGGCATCAAGCAATCCATAACAGTGACCATGAAGTGGAAATTTTAGCTGAGGAAACAGAAAAGTCACATGATGAATTTATCATGTGAATACAGAGCTTGTGTAATTGTATTTGTTGAATTCTTGGCCAAAATTGACAAACAATAAGAATATTGTGAGGAATTCATGATGCACAACACCACGATAGTCAAAGAAAACACGATCTTGATTTTTTACTTGGTCTTGCTTCAACTTTTAAGTGCCATTCATTTTATTGTTGTGTTCTTTTAATGTAAAAGCATAGATCCATGTTTCATCATTGTAATGTGGTTTAAGAATAATTTGCCTTGAGAAAGCATTTTCTTGGCCATGTTTTTGGAAAAAATTCGATATTTTCAGGACAACTTGAGAAATGATGTGCCACAAGCCCAAATGACCTTTTAAAATTGCTTGACAAAATCCAAATGATACCGGATCATGTTAAATAATGTCCCTAATTGTTAAACAATGATCATCAAGCACCAAATCTCTGACTTGAACAATGTGTTGTTCATCAGTTTAAGTGGATGATCTACCAGAGCATGGTTCATCTTCAAAATATTCTCTGCCTTTCTTGAACATCTTGTACCACTTGAAAACTCTTGTTTTTGATAGATCATCACCACCAAAGGCTTTTTTCAACATTTTCAATATTTTTGTAGCAGTAATTCTATTGCTAGAACAAAATTTAATGCATGTTCTTCGCTGAATTACACTCAACATTTTGAAAAATTGCCAATGCAAAAATTATTTATATACAAAACAAATGTTTATTTTCAAATGAAAACAGATAATGACACACAGATTGATGCAAGATGATGATAAAAGTTGTACCAGACAATGAAAAAACAAAAAAAATGACGACAGCACACTCTTGCAAGTGCAATTTATATGAATCATTCTTGATACTTTTGGATCAAAGTAGTACACATATTCATGTTTATATAGATGACAAATGGTTAGGTTACTCCACTTTTAATGCCACTAAATCTGACTCATGGAGTCAGCAAATCACGCTCATCAACCTCTAACATTCAAATTACAGAAAACTATTAAATGCTATTAAATGCCTACTTTTGAGTATTTTGATTTGTATATTTTTCTTAAGTAGTCTAATTGATACAATATAATAAAATTACACACTGTATATTCAGAAACATTTTAGTCTAAACATTAAATGTGTTTAAAACATTTTACTAAACATTTTTCTGTTAATAGCAAATTGTTGCATAAGTGTCTAGGCAATCATCTAGAACTACTTGAAGGAGCATAAATTTACGTGGAATTTTGTTTTACACAGTATTTACTAATGCACAACCCCTGCATAAAACAAGACCATATTAGGTATTTCATAATTTAATTAATACTTACTTGTTCATAAGCCATAAACTTAATAGCACTTTCAGGGGCAATTTTCACTACATTGATACCATTTCCTCTCCATAAAGATTTAATTCCTCCCTCATTTAACATATGCCTCAAACATGTTGATATAGATGAAAATTCGCTTCCCCTTACCTAAACAGAATAATTTTCCTTATGAATGTTATATTAAAATGATTTTATTTTAAAAGTAATTTTTGTATTTACTTATAATAATATTTTTTTGTTAAATTTTTTTAATATTAAAATTTAAAATAACACACACATTTTTATATATTACATGATATGTTAGTAGTAACAAGTGAGAACCAATTTGGTCCATAAGAGGATCTACCTTAGACAAAATAATCTGCTTGTTCCTTTATCTCACATCCTACAGTTTGTATCTTACCATAAAAACCTCACCTGTTAGATTCATGTTTTCATTTTCATTTTAAAAGAAGCTGCCTCAATTATAAATGCTCATTGTCTCTGTCTCTTTAATGACTCCCAAATTTTAGCAGTATATAATAGAAATTTAGATTAATTTACAAATGATTTAAAAACAAATATTTTTTTGGGCTGCAATTTGAAAAAATTGTAAACCAATAAATTCCCTCTGTCGTCCATCTGTCTGTGTTTCCTTAACCCGTCGGCACGCGCGTGCTCCGTCAAATTTAAATTACGCGCGCTCGGTCAAATAGGCACCAATTTAAAAAATTAATTAATAAAAATTTAGCGTCGAAAAACGGGTACTTTTACTTTAATCCAGTTCTAAGATATGTTTGTAGTCGAGTTTAGTCAAAAAATTTTAATTTTGTTATAATTTTTTGATGATTTTAATTTTTTAATATTAGAAGGTAATTATCATAAATTACAAAGTGTCGTGTTTCATCTTCGCTCCCGTTCAAATATATAGTCCTAGATACGCGCCGATGTTTGTTTTTACTTCTACTGATGTTTTCGCTTTTATTTCACCCTCGGCCGTTTTGGTTATAGACGATGGGGAGACGGGCGTCACGTGATCGCTTACCTCACTTTTTACCACAGAAATTATTTTACCTCGAAAGTTTTATTTTTTTTCTCGATTTTAATTATTATTAACTAACTTTTTTTGATAGATTATAATATATATGTGTTTTCTGAAGTTGCAGATATTTTTTAAATTAAGTTTTACGCATTTATGTTTTTTTATTCGCATTTTATATATAAAATATAAAAAAATTCAAAAATTAATTAATTGTTATCAGAAATGCTAAACTATAAGTACGATGTGTTTTACAGTACTATTGCGAATAGATATAGTCAATTATTTTGTAAACATACTTATTATTTTAATTTTTATAAATTATTTAATTTGATTCAACGCGACGCGCTCAAAATCGATTATTTACCGTCGCGCGTTATTTAAGATGGCGGCGGGACCCGATTTAATTACT
>NW_019385028.1:60205-65360 GCF_000671375.1 Centruroides sculpturatus
TTTTGTTTGTACAAAATAAAAAAATAATTTTTAACGATACAATAGTCTTCGTTAGGCTTAACATCGACGAAAATTCAACGCAAAGCGACACGCAACGGAGAGAAATTTCAACACGGGATAAATTAATATATTTTTTCGTACATGATTCGTTATCCGAACAACCCCAGTCCCCAATTGATTCGGATAAACGACGCTCTACTGTACTCTCTTCATCTTCTATGCATGCTATTGTACAGGGTGACTCAAAAGAATGGGAAATTTTGGAATGGAGCTTAATGAGAGAGAATACTTCAGAAACATTTATTTATGCAAATTAATACTACAGAGTATGCCATCAATTAATTTCACACAAACAATTTATTTCTTGAAGTTTTCTCCTTAAAGCATTGAGGCTTAACACTTTTTCCTGCAATTAGTACCTGTATATTTGTACAGCATAACACAGTAATGTTGTCCATTGCTCTCTTATACCCGACAGTGCAATGTGCTTATAACACAGGGAGCCATCTGGCTTAGCATGGTAATAGAGGCCGGTTTCGTTAGCATTGTAAATATCATCTGAACAAAAATTCTCTAAAAAAGTAGGGATTTTAGTTTTTTGCCACTGTTCAGCACTTACGTTACCTGCACTACCCTTTTTGCCATGTGCTTTTTGTATTTGATAGTGTGTCTTGTTTTCCATCAAGACAACCAACCATTAGTTGCTTTAAAATCATTGTGGCTTAACTTTTTAGCAATCTCATCTGACTTCGCCTTCAACACTGAACCACTGATATTTATGCCTCGTCCACTAACCATATAAAACCATTGATCTAATGCTTCTTCAACTTCTGGATCTTTTCCATCATGCTTTCGTTTGGATGTTCCTGGAATTTCTTTTTGTTGATTTTCTTGTTGTAGGAGATGTGAAGTGGTAGATTTTGGTACACCAGTTATATCAGCAAGTCTACGATGGCTTGTATTCAATGGCTGGCTTTTAATTTTATCCAGCAAAGCAATTTTACTTGAAAGTGCAAAATCATTTCTTAGCATCTTGACAAAGATTTAAGAGATGAAGACAGTCAGTGAGACAGATACAAACTTGAATTTCCTGCATCTGTGTCAGGCTTATATAGTTGTTGACAGCTGACGGCCAACCAATCAGCAGCTTTGCTAGTTATAGCTTTATTCTAGGTCTGCCACATTACATAATGTTTTTTGCCAATGGTCTCTTCCTTGAGATGCATGCACCACCAATTCAAATTTAACCAATCATGTTCCTAAATGATCTCTCCTTGGCAGTGTTTGTTACTGGTTCAAATTGACCAATCATGTTCGTTTACACAATATCATCATTATACCAATGATGATCCAATCTGAAGCAGGGTCAGTTGCTCGAATTCAGGTCCACCTCAGATGAGATTGTGGTGTGATACGTCCTGCGATTCTGACTCCCCTCCGGAAAGACTGAATTGCTCGAGCAAAACACATAATTGCTTTGTCTCTGCTAACCGTTAGGCCTAAACGACATTAGTGTACATATTGCTGATATACAGTATTTTTGGAAGATCCCTAAAATATATCAAAAATTGCTAAATTAATTTTCTCCTATTGTCCCAATTAAGCATTTAAATCATGTATTATTTTATTAGTTTGATTTCCGTTCTTTAAGATTTTGCCCAATAGAATGGCTGCCCCAATTAACTGGTGGCCCAATTAAGCGGAATCCACTATATATTGAAATATTTCATTAGTAGACAAAAAATATCTGGCAACATGTTGCATGTAACTTTCCTGGCTTTGCTGAGAAAAGTTATGCAACATGTTGCAGGATTATTTTGTGTTTAACCATTAATGACCAAAATTTTATAGTATCAATGTCCATTATATACAAGTTACCATACCAAATTTAATTTCTTAATTTTTACCTCAATCTGAAAAATTAAGTGAAATAGATGCCAACACACACAAACACAGAATTAAAAATTCTGTGTTTTAAAATTAAAAATTCTGTGTTTGTGTGTGTTGGAATCTATTTCATTTACATTTTTGGGTTCAGGGGGTCTCAAAATGTCAAGATTTGCAAAAATCCTGGAGGTTCAAATTTGACACAATTGAAATACTTTTCCATGTTATATAAATACAGCTGAGAAAGTAAATGTTTTAGATTAAGATACCAGAAATGCTAATTCAGCTTTAGTGGAGATGAGATACAAAGAACTTCCTGCAGCATCCCTACTTCAGTTTTTCTATGGTATCATGCATTAAACTATATTGAGAATAACTACTTTAATATATGAATAAAATAAATTTTAACTATTCATTCATTACAAAAAAAATTTTTATTTTTATTAATGGAAAAAATAATGATTCAATAAATCCTTTATCCTCATTGATTATAAATGTATCTTTCACTAAATATATTAAATTATGTACATATTACTAAAGTTTATACATGCTGTCACTTGCAATTTTGAAAAGACAAAAATAATAAATGTTAAATCTTACCTGAAGAAATACCTTTAACCTATCTAATGGTGCTGTTCCAGTACGAGATACAGCTCCTGCTACACCTCCAGCCACTAGATGACGCCACCACATTCCAGTTTGCATTTCAGTTTCCGTAAAATCGTCAGGAACAAGTGTATCTTCACCTATATCGACAAACTGAAATTGATATCAATTAGAAACATGGACTTAGAACTTTCACTGGTTAGTAAAACTTTAGATAAAAATTAAGAGGGTCAAAAAATTATCTGTCACCTATAGTATAAAGATTAATCATTATTTATAATCTTTGTAATGTGTTAGAGTATTTAAAATAAAATCTGGAAATTTCTGAAGCTTAAAGTATACAAAATATTGAGATAATTTCAAGATTGTTAGATTAAAAAAAAAATACTATTGTCATATGTCAAATGTATGCACATATCCTGCTAATTTTGATTAATTCAAAATATAATAATAAGTTAATAGCATGCTTGCTTGTCATGGATAATTGTGTTGAAACATATGCTAATAACCAATAATTACATTTAGTTTATCAATTAGAGCATAAAATTATTTAATCATATCTGTCTTCTTATAAATATTTGAAGTTGATAATTACTCAACAGTACTTATCTCAAGTGAAATTCTAAATGTTTAAATGTGAACATAATTAAACAAACAGAATTTAAAAAAAAAACAAACAATCAGAATTAATTTCAAAATAATANTAATTTTTTCAGATTTTTCACACAATTAGGATTTTTACACGAACTAATTAAAAATCGATTGGTGCCTAATCGGCACTAGGCGCGTGCCGACGGGTTAATCTCAAGAACGGAATTAGATAGATGAAATCTGAGACCAGATATGGAAACCTTAGCAGCAGAGGCCCCAATTAACCATATACGAACTATTGATGCAAACTGAAAGTCACATTATTTCAATTCAAAACATTTCCCCTAAAAGCAGTAAATAAATGACCAGCATGACTCTATCGTTAAAGAAAAAGTATGATGTACAGGATCAAGCTACTACTAATTTGAAGTGGAGAGCATATATTTCAAATTAAATTAATTAAAAATTGTAGCCCAGCATTGTGATGTTGTCACAATAAATAATTGCTTGTAATTGTTTTATTTTATCTCCATATAAAATCTTTTGTTTATTATTAATTTATTTAGAGTATACTAGAAACATTCGATATCACAAATCAAAAATAACTCGGTTGATGTTCTCTGACCAAACATGTCATGCTGAATGTTAGATTTCTACTGCTTTTTCTGTCAATACTGTAACAGGCGGCAATAAGATAGAACTAGCCAGAGGCAATCCTCGACGTTCAACGAACTGCATCGAATTGGTGTTCCCAGTCTCTTCTAGGACGAAGTAATTGCTTTCGTTTTGCCGCTGATGTTTCCTGTTCCACTAGATGCTTCAGAAGTGAATGATATTGACAAAGAAAGTCGCTCTTTTTAATATATTCTCTATTACTTTATAATAATCTCAATAAATTTTCATAAAATCCTACCATTTGTAATTCTCGCAATGCTAAATCTTATACAAGTGGGAGGAAGAAAAAAAAACAAAAAAAACAATTGTAAAACTGGAAAATCACGATTTGTGTTTGCTTTTTCTTAAATAAGTAGAATAGTTTTTGTCAAGAAAAAGGAGGAATAATTTGTTGCGACCGAATAAGAAACTACCGACTTGTTTGTAAGGTGAAAAAAAGATAAAAGAACCGTTTAGTTTTTCCATTCTTTCTACTCTCTCACGAGGATGCATCCGAACAAAGTGGGAACGAACGATGCACCTCTATTATTACAGTCACTATCGTTCAATCTCGCAAAATCACGCGAGAGCAGAGCAATCCAACCATCCATCATTAGAGAAAGTGTCTTGGGCCGAAAGTTGCAACAGATAAGATTGTCCCTGGGCCACTAATCTGTTTGTGTAGTCTCTCATCCATCAAATGCTTGTCCTCTTCTCTTTCCCTAACCACAAGTTCTAAACACCGAGTGCTGACACTAATTGTCAACCAAATGTAGCTATAATACAATTTACTTAACTTAAAATATGTCAGACAACTGATTTTTCAATCCCTGGTTCGGTTTCATGAATCTACATTTATCGTTTGGATGTAAAGTCAACGTTTAACCAGCAAAGACAAGTCTTGAAAACATTCTTTATTTTTCGTTATAATCTTTATCTTAAAGAGTAAACACTTTAAATATTCATATTTAAAATATGTTTATATAATTATAAATTTATTTTGCTACCGTTCGTTTCCTGATTGCTCTAGAGATGTGTCTTACAGCTTATATTTTCTTTAGTAAAATTGAAAATTGTTTCTCTTCAGCGTTGGGCTATAAACAAAATTCAGCACCTTAGAGATGCAGAAGATTCTTTCAAGAAGAACTATCATCCAGCTTCAATTGTTCTTAAGAAGATCCTCCCGACTTGAAAAATTGAAAAGCATCAACTGTAAGGCAAGCTAAAAAAGGTTTTTTTTTTCTATTCTCAAAACGTTGAATACTTTCTTTCGGAGTAAGAATGAAGCAATGTAAATTTCATTAAAAGACGAGGAATTTCAAAACTATTTAGCATTTTACAGCTGGAAGACGATACCTCATTTTAACCAAGATAATCTTAAAAATAAAAATAAAAAAAATCTTAAAATGCGCTTTCA
>NW_019385028.1:69352-77688 GCF_000671375.1 Centruroides sculpturatus
TACAGTAGAGCGTCGTTTATCCGAAAGCTGGTTATCCGAAACGTCCGTTATCCGAAAGCATTCCAGTCGGCAAATTTAAATTTTCGCTAGTGCTGTGGCGCTGCAATCTTCGGCTATTTCTCGGGCTACTCAAATATTTTACGTTTTTGATACTAAATTAACATCTGAAGTATAATTTTTTATTGTTTTTATATTTTTCAATAAATTTATTTTGTTTGTACAAAATAAAAAAAATAATTTTTAACGATACAATAGTCTTCGTTAGGCTTAACATCGACGAAAATTCAACGCAAAGCGACACGCAACGGAGAGAAATTTCAACACGGGATAAATTAATATATTTTTTCGTACATGATTCGTTATCCGAACAACCCCAGTCCCCAATTGATTCGGATAAACGACGCTCTACTGTACTCTCTTCATCTTCTATGCATGCTATTGTACAGGGTGACTCAAAAGAATGGGAAATTTTGGAATGGAGCTTAATGAGAGAGAATACTTCAGAAACATTTATTTATGCAAATTAATACTACAGAGTATGCCATCAATTAATTTCACACAAACAATTTATTTCTTGAAGTTTTCTCCTTAAAGCATTGAGGCTTAACACTTTTTCCTGCAATTAGTACCTGTATATTTGTACAGCATAACACAGTAATGTTGTCCATTGCTCTCTTATACCCGACAGTGCAATGTGCTTATAACACAGGGAGCCATCTGGCTTAGCATGGTAATAGAGGCCGGTTTCGTTAGCATTGTAAATATCATCTGAACAAAAATTCTCTAAAAAAGTAGGGATTTTAGTTTTTTGCCACTGTTCAGCACTTACGTTACCTGCACTACCCTTTTTGCCATGTGCTTTTTGTATTTGATAGTGTGTCTTGTTTTCCATCAAGACAACCAACCATTAGTTGCTTTAAAATCATTGTGGCTTAACTTTTTAGCAATCTCATCTGACTTCGCCTTCAACACTGAACCACTGATATTTATGCCTCGTCCACTAACCATATAAAACCATTGATCTAATGCTTCTTCAACTTCTGGATCTTTTCCATCATGCTTTCGTTTGGATGTTCCTGGAATTTCTTTTTGTTGATTTTCTTGTTGTAGGAGATGTGAAGTGGTAGATTTTGGTACACCAGTTATATCAGCAAGTCTACGATGGCTTGTATTCAATGGCTGGCTTTTAATTTTATCCAGCAAAGCAATTTTACTTGAAAGTGCAAAATCATTTCTTAGCATCTTGACAAAGATTTAAGAGATGAAGACAGTCAGTGAGACAGATACAAACTTGAATTTCCTGCATCTGTGTCAGGCTTATATAGTTGTTGACAGCTGACGGCCAACCAATCAGCAGCTTTGCTAGTTATAGCTTTATTCTAGGTCTGCCACATTACATAATGTTTTTTGCCAATGGTCTCTTCCTTGAGATGCATGCACCACCAATTCAAATTTAACCAATCATGTTCCTAAATGATCTCTCCTTGGCAGTGTTTGTTACTGGTTCAAATTGACCAATCATGTTCGTTTACACAATATCATCATTATACCAATGATGATCCAATCTGAAGCAGGGTCAGTTGCTCGAATTCAGGTCCACCTCAGATGAGATTGTGGTGTGATACGTCCTGCGATTCTGACTCCCCTCCGGAAAGACTGAATTGCTCGAGCAAAACACATAATTGCTTTGTCTCTGCTAACCGTTAGGCCTAAACGACATTAGTGTACATATTGCTGATATACAGTATTTTTGGAAGATCCCTAAAATATATCAAAAATTGCTAAATTAATTTTCTCCTATTGTCCCAATTAAGCATTTAAATCATGTATTATTTTATTAGTTTGATTTCCGTTCTTTAAGATTTTGCCCAATAGAATGGCTGCCCCAATTAACTGGTGGCCCAATTAAGCGGAATCCACTATATATTGAAATATTTCATTAGTAGACAAAAAATATCTGGCAACATGTTGCATGTAACTTTCCTGGCTTTGCTGAGAAAAGTTATGCAACATGTTGCAGGATTATTTTGTGTTTAACCATTAATGACCAAAATTTTATAGTATCAATGTCCATTATATACAAGTTACCATACCAAATTTAATTTCTTAATTTTTACCTCAATCTGAAAAATTAAGTGAAATAGATGCCAACACACACAAACACAGAATTAAAAATTCTGTGTTTTAAAATTAAAAATTCTGTGTTTGTGTGTGTTGGAATCTATTTCATTTACATTTTTGGGTTCAGGGGGTCTCAAAATGTCAAGATTTGCAAAAATCCTGGAGGTTCAAATTTGACACAATTGAAATACTTTTCCATGTTATATAAATACAGCTGAGAAAGTAAATGTTTTAGATTAAGATACCAGAAATGCTAATTCAGCTTTAGTGGAGATGAGATACAAAGAACTTCCTGCAGCATCCCTACTTCAGTTTTTCTATGGTATCATGCATTAAACTATATTGAGAATAACTACTTTAATATATGAATAAAATAAATTTTAACTATTCATTCATTACAAAAAAAATTTTTATTTTTATTAATGGAAAAAATAATGATTCAATAAATCCTTTATCCTCATTGATTATAAATGTATCTTTCACTAAATATATTAAATTATGTACATATTACTAAAGTTTATACATGCTGTCACTTGCAATTTTGAAAAGACAAAAATAATAAATGTTAAATCTTACCTGAAGAAATACCTTTAACCTATCTAATGGTGCTGTTCCAGTACGAGATACAGCTCCTGCTACACCTCCAGCCACTAGATGACGCCACCACATTCCAGTTTGCATTTCAGTTTCCGTAAAATCGTCAGGAACAAGTGTATCTTCACCTATATCGACAAACTGAAATTGATATCAATTAGAAACATGGACTTAGAACTTTCACTGGTTAGTAAAACTTTAGATAAAAATTAAGAGGGTCAAAAAATTATCTGTCACCTATAGTATAAAGATTAATCATTATTTATAATCTTTGTAATGTGTTAGAGTATTTAAAATAAAATCTGGAAATTTCTGAAGCTTAAAGTATACAAAATATTGAGATAATTTCAAGATTGTTAGATTAAAAAAAAAATACTATTGTCATATGTCAAATGTATGCACATATCCTGCTAATTTTGATTAATTCAAAATATAATAATAAGTTAATAGCATGCTTGCTTGTCATGGATAATTGTGTTGAAACATATGCTAATAACCAATAATTACATTTAGTTTATCAATTAGAGCATAAAATTATTTAATCATATCTGTCTTCTTATAAATATTTGAAGTTGATAATTACTCAACAGTACTTATCTCAAGTGAAATTCTAAATGTTTAAATGTGAACATAATTAAACAAACAGAATTTAAAAAAAAAACAAACAATCAGAATTAATTTCAAAATAATAATATATTATACAATATAAATATAATGCTGCTACATGAAAAAGTAATAAAATAATCATCACATCATAAAATATACAAGAATAAAATGTTATTGCAACTTGGATTATTTGACTTTTAAAAATTATGATAATTTTATCACAATTATTAATTTCATTTTGCATATAATTAACATGATATAGTATAAATTAAAATTTTTAATCAAAAGTAATCAGTTTAAAAAGTCAAGCACAATATTCTGATTTTTGTTCTTAATTTTTTTTGCAAATTGCAGAAAAACTATATTTTTTTAATCCTTTTATTAATTTTAATATAGAAGAAAACAAAACAAAAAAAACCACATACACAATTCATTTTCTACATACTAATGTAGAATACTGTACAAAGTAATTTTAATCAGACTTTGAATTAAAAAAAAAATCTACAATTATTAAAACTGCAACTAAACGAGGGAAATAATATATACGAATAAAGGAATAAATTTGTTTTTCAGGACACATTAAATTTAATGGCAACTTAAATTCAAAAAGCATGTGCAAATAGCATATCTTAATTAAATTCATATTAATACATGTATTTTTATACAAAAGATCAAATGTTCTAGTACTTTTGAACAAACTGTTCATGCTTCATAAATAGTTTAGTACCTGTACTAGAATGTTTGATTGTTTTTTTATATAAAAGCTTGCAAAAATCATTATAAAATATTTGTCTATTCCTTCCTATCAAAACCATAGTAATAAACTAATATTGCAAATGTAAGTTATTTGTTATAATTACAGATAATAAAAGTAATTTTTAATATTATAAATACATTACATACTATGATTCTAAAAATTTTAAATTTAAGTCACAATTTAAACAAGCTTTACACTCTTTATATATAAAGTATATTTTCCATTGTTTTATACAGTTTAAATTTTAACAAAAATTACAAGATATTCTAAACTATATTGACTTGTTCTTAAAATATAGAAATTATAAAAACTTCAAAAAAATAAATCTTTTAGAATTTATTCGAATATCAAAATAAAAATCAGTGTTATACTTTCGTTGAATTATCATAATTTAAAAATCGATTTACTTGATTTTATCGATAAAATCAAGTATTAAATCTCTAAACTGTAAAATGATTCATAAAACCATAAGAATATTTTACGAAGGATTAAATAAATTTAAAAATGATTACGCATTTAAAATATTGTATTAAAGCGATCGTTTTAAAAACAATGCAATCTAGAAATCTAAATATACATTTTTAACTTAAATTATAATCGAATATAAAATTAATAATAATAAATAAATCGATTCATACGGGATCAATTTTCGAACAATGCAAAGCAGCAACAATACTTTTCATCTTACAAGTTCACCAAACAAATACCCGAAGAATTCCGGAAACAATACCTACCGAAGAAAGCCAGATTTCAACACGTGCTATGAAAAGTCTGTTTACCGCCAATAAATTTTTTAAAATTCTGAACAGTAGAGTTAATTTTATTCGATGATTTTAAATAAAAATCGAAATTTTACATATTACGATATATAATCTCTTAGAAATGTTGCTTTCAAAATTTCTAACTATTTATCGAATTTTCCAAGTACAGAAAAGATAAACACTTGAAATTACGCGCGCGTGACTTTGCGCGTGATGTCACGAGAATCGATCGTGACGTCACGCCACATCACACACGATGACGACTGTTACTAAAAACAGAATTATAAGACACGAGGAATATTTCTTAAAATCTTTTTATCGTTTAATGAATACAGCGTAACGGCCGGATGACCTACAAATCAACAATTCGAATCCGATAAGGGAGCATATGACCGAACGAACCTTATCCTTGTGATATTTTTGGCCATAAAAATATCTTAAATTTTTTTTTTATTTCTAAATATTTACCTTACATCCTCGGAAAAACTACCGATTCCCTTAAATAGAGTTATTAAATAAGGAAACGAAACACTTCGTTGTTTAATTAATAAACCAGACGTTTCAACATTTCTTCGAGAATTAAAACAATTGATAGAAATTTCAAGTTTTCGATTAGTTTTGCTAATTTACATTTCTTACGTCATACAGGTGTTTGAAAGTTTTAAATATATTTAACAATAGAAATTACGTAAAGCGACTTTCCAATACTAGTACTACTTGCTGTTTCGTTCACGGTTTGAAATTTAATTCATTCGAAAACAAACACACATTAATTAGATAATTTTTTATTGTATTTTTAGATAGGCAAATCATTTTTACGTTTCCTGAATATAACTTTTAGCAAAGAAATAGAACTGAATAATAATCGTTTTGACAGTACTTGAAAGTATTACCCCAGGGCAATCTTGATATATTTTTGATCCAAATCATCATATGACACAGAATAAGGACAGCGCTGCTTCCCTGTACCTGCAGAGCTACTTCAAAACGTAAGTTAAATTTAATTAACTCGAAGAATTAATATTTAATAATGCAAATATCTATAATTATAATTTTTCAAATTTAATAATTATAGCTTCGATTACTTTGCATTTAAACTTTGTTTATTCTAAATCTAATCCTTTATTTTTACTTACACTAACAATATTTGAAGTTAATGTATTATAATCTAATTAAAAAGATATATATAAAACTGCTTATTTGACTTTTTATATTTATAATCTTTCTATAAGAAGTTTAGTACGGTGTTGAGGTTGTTCCTATTAATGATATCAGCAGTGGAAAAATTTACTGTATATGAAAGCACATTTTCCTATTTATCAGCAAAAAATATTAACAATCAGAATAAACAGTACAATCTTATTTATTGTCGTAAAAAAAATTTTATTATTACAAAAAACTTCACACTAAAATTTTGGATAAGCAATTTTATTAACAAATCAATTATACCTTATTAAAATATTTCTTCTAATACATCTATTATATATACAGCATATATTTGTTTATATATATATATATAACCCTTCCAGAGGCATCCGCAAAAAAAATTTCCAGGGGAGACAAATAATTACACCAATAAAAACTTATTGAATTTTCGGAGGTTTTTCACAAATAGGTTATAGAATACAGTCATGGAAGTAAGGTTACATAGCTCAATCACTTTTAATATTATAATTTGTGAAATTTTTTACTTGATTTCAAGGGAGGACAACAAGTGCCCCATTTTTCCCATGTGGATGCCCTTGGACCCTTCATTAAACAAACAAAAATATTTTTTTTTAATCTGAAAATAGAGCACACTAAAAGGTTTGGTCAGTGAATCAATAAGGTAATGAGCATAAATCACTCAATGCACATTATAGTAATTTTATTTACAAATTACAAGAATATTTTAATACATTCTATACATTGTAAATTTGTTATTAATATTTGTTTTTAAAATACATTTGATTTCATGGACTTTTGTCAATAGTGGACCACTATTCCATTAAATATAATGTAATAGTTTTATTTTTATCTTTTTGATAATCATCTTATATATATACAGTGGGTAATCGGTTAACGAATCCGTTCCAAGACTTTGTTCGCTATCCGAATTGTTCGTTAACCAATTATCGATTTACCACAGGTTTTAATGGAAATTTAATTAATTCGTTCTGGAGACCCCAAAATAAAAAAATATATACTTTCTCACTACGTTTATTTATATGTAATAATAAAAATACAGATTTTAAATTTATGTACGGTACATTGCTTGAAAGTTATTTAACAGTGATCATTAATTTAAATTACTGCATTAAATTCTTATATATATACAGTGGGTAATCGGTTAACGAATCCGTTCCAAGACTTTGTTCGCTATCCGAATTGTTCGTTAACCGATTATCGATTTACCACAGGTTTTAATGGAAATTTAATTAATTCGTTCTGGAGACCCCAAAATAAAAAAATATATACTTTCTCACTACGTTTATTTATATGTAATAATAAAAATACATACATACACAGTCTTCGTTTTTATTAGTCGTGTTTTTTTTTTTGNTTAATGGAAATTTAATTAATTCGTTCTGGAGACCCCAAAATAAAAAAATATATACTTTCTCACTACGTTTATTTATATGTAATAATAAAAATACATACATACACAGTCTTCGTTTTTATTAGTCGTGTTTTTTTTTTTGTTTGAAAGGGTTAAAGATTGCTTTTCTCTCTTCTTCAGGATTTTTCGTAAGTAATTAATAGCATTGCAATTGTAGAAATCCCCAAGCCTCAGAGCAGCATCCAACCTAGTTTGGATGCCATTCTAAGATCGTTGTTCAGACATCCTCCCACTTCTTCAAAGGATCTTTAATAACAGATATCGACATTAATCCTCTTTTTCAGAAGAAAACATATCTCGCCAAGTTTCTTGGTGTTCTTCATTCAAGAGTTCTTGGCGTTCTTCTGTCGTCAGATCTGTTTCGGGTTCAATTACGAACTCTTCTATGTTCTTTATTTCTCAAATGTGATTTTTGTTACTCCTTTAGCTGCTCGAGTCTTCTCGATTATACAGTATTTTTCTTAATTAAATAATATTGAACTGCGGCCTACTGTAGACCTGTTCACGCCATACTGCCCAGCAACATCAGAAATCTTCTGCCCACTCTCTACATTTGCTATTATACTCTCACCTTTCAAAAAGAAAACGCAAAACTTAACGAGTGCCTACCCGACAGTCTCGCGAATACATAAAAGAATTGTTTTGTCAGAAAAATAAAAGGCTGGAATTACAAGGGAGAGTTTCAAAGTTCGGAGGAATACTATCCGATCGGTATATACCGGCTTGAGCGTCAATGTCGACGTCTCCCACACTCCAAAAAGTTTCGAATTGTTGCCCGAAGACAAGGGAAGACCAATCGTATTCATTATTTTACATTGCTTCTTCTTGTGTTTGTTCTGTGGGGTGTTCGTTGTCTGAACATAAAAATCTTTCGCGAAAGTGTTCGTTATCCGATCTG
>NW_019385028.1:78743-89478 GCF_000671375.1 Centruroides sculpturatus
ATTACTCCTTTAGCTGCTTGAGTCTTCTTGATTATACAGTATTTTTCTTAAATAAGATTGAACTACGGCCTACTGTAGACCTGTTCACGCCATACTGCCCAGCAACATCAGAAATCTTCTGCCCACTCTCTACATTTGCTATTATACTCTCACCTTTCAAAAAGAAAACGCAAAACTTAACGAGTGCCTACCCGACAGTCTCGCGAATACATAAAAGAATTGTTTTGTCAGAAAAATAAAAGGCTGGAATTACAAGGGAGAGTTTCAAAGTTCGGAGGAATACTATCCGATCGGTATATACCGGCTTGAGCGTCAATGTCGACGTCTCCCACACTCCAAAAAGTTTCGAATTGTTGCCCGAAGACAAGGGAAGACCAATCGTATTCATTATTTTACATTGCTTCTTCTTGTGTTTGTTCTGTGGGGTGTTCGTTGTCTGAACATAAAAATCTTTCGCGAAAGTGTTCGTTATCCGATCTGTTCGTTAACCGATCACCCACTGTATATCAATAAAACATATAAACATAAATATTGTTGCTTGTTTCATTATCTAAGTGACAAAAAATAGTATTTCATATAAATTATTTTTCTATGCTTTCATTTCTTCTAAATCTGTGGTTGTCAACCTTCTGACCTCACAGACCACTAAACTCAATTTTGAATTCCGTGGACCACTATCATGAATTTTTTGAACAATACAAACACCTATAGAATAATGATCATAAAAGTTCTATTTCACTTTATTTTACTTTAATATGAAATTCACTTGTTTAATTATAAGAAATTAGTGTGAAGTTTGTTGCAGCTTGTTTGAAATAAGTTTCTGGATTCTTGGCTCTTTTCCACAAAGGACAACAATTGCACTCACATTATTTATTGATAATAGTCATTTTGTGTTTGGTTTTAGATTTGAATAAAAAACCCCCTAATGGGAGAGAAAAAGCAACCAAGCATTTTACATTTCTTTCGTAATACCTCATGTAATCTTGAGTCAATCAATGTTCAATGTTCAAATTCCTCCACAGACAACCAACATTTTCTCGCAGACCATCAGTGGTCTACGGACCACTGATGTTCTAATGTGATGTGATTACTGCTGTTCTAAATACCCTCATTTACTTTCAATTCAAAATGATTTTGATAGCATTATTATACTTTAATTAAAAAATAGGTAAATATTTTTTAATCAACAGACCAAATATTTGGAATGACCAAAATTTAGTATGTTAGCTGCTCTAATTTCTCACATACGATTACCTCGAGATTAAACTAATTATTAAACTTAACACAAGGAACTTATTAAACAACAATGTAATTGGATACAATAAGTTCCCATCATGGCCAAATATTTGATTTTTAGACTACATGCTAAAATTAAAATTATTTTCTACAATATGAATAATTTTATTACAAAAAAGCAGTGAATATTAATAAAATCTTATTTATAATTAATTTAATAAAAATTAGCATTTAAACAGTTTTAGTAAATATTTTGTCATTTTCTGTTTTAATCAATAACATGAAATAAGTTGTTTAACTATCTTTATACTATTCTAGTATTTATATTTAATAAATATATATAGTAACTTTAAAATATAATATGAAAATGAGATTGAAGTTGCATAAATTATACTAATTTTGACTTTTAGATTTTATTAATTTTTGAAATTTGAAATATTATTTTCTCGTAATTGAATCTATATAATAAATAATAACCAACCCTATAATTACTTCAAAAAAGTTTTTGTTTTTAAATTTTGCATTAATAGCATAATAAAGGAATCCAGCTACTAATTTCATATTTCAAATTCTTCATCAGTTTTATAATTTTCAAAATGTTTCATTTCATATAATGAAATTCATGATTTCATATTATTTTTATACATTTTTTAAAAATGTATAAATTTGAAATACACTTTGGATACTTGATGGCTCAATTTTCAACTTATTATTTTTTATAGCTATTTTTAAATGATTAAATATACAAAAGCCAATTTATTAATTTATATGAGAATATATATTTCAAATAGAATTTAATTGTTATGTATAAGGTGGTTCCAAATAATATAGAATATCAAAACTAAAAAAATTTAAGTTTATTAACAAAGTATTTTTAATATAATATCACTAAATAAGTACACAAAAGTTAGGGGTGGCCAACTTTTATGTACATGAGATCTACTTTTTACTTTAAAAATGTGTCGTGATCGACTTGTTGTTATGTCTATGCATAGTCTATGTGGCGAGGGGGTGGTGTGAAATACATACTATGTTTAGATAGGTAAGAAAAGCCACAATTTAATTTAAAACATGAAGAAAAGGTACATTTTAAACAGAAGAAAAATTGAAACTCAATGTTGTCACTTTTGGAGACCACCACTTCACATTCCCCTCCCAACATACGCTCTCTGTCCCTCTTCCCGCCTTTCTTTTTTTTGGTTTTACGACCCTTTGTCTACATTTCTTATTCCCCTTTTACAACTGTATGCAAATGGATTGCACATGGACTGATAAAACTGCATCTGAAAAAAAAAAAAAAAATGCGGAGATCCGATATCACTACAGTTGCATTTGCACATTGCATTTAGTTACAAGTGTAACACATTAAGTCAAGACATCACAAGCAATCAACTTGTTGGTCACCCCTGCACTCTAGGCTAAGTTTATTGTACACATATTTATATATATTTTCAGTTGCAGATTTTGCTTTCAATAAAATTCAAATTAAATTTAATGTTAAATTATGTAAATAATTGTCATATGCAAGAAAAAGTAAGTGATACAGTTTTACTTAACCTTTTTTGAAATTTTCTTTAGAAAAGGTTTCCTTACTAAATATGATTTCTTACCAATCACATTTTTTTGATATAAGTCATTATTACTACAGAGAATATATTTCATAATATTTATTTCATACTCTAATCATCTATAAACTGATAGTGTTATGACGAAAGCAAGCTGGAAACTGTAATATCTGGCTGATGAAAAATTTGAATGAAAATGTCATTGCTAAAATACATAAGCTAAATTTTTATTTTTCTTTCAAAACGAATAAATTTTCAAATAATACAAACCCATTTATATCTAAAAACACAATTTTTGATGAAACTAAACTAGTTGTAAAACTGAAATTTAATTAACTCTGAATATTTACTTACCAATTCAAAGGATTATTTTTAAACATGCCTCCTCCATTTAATATTGTCTGTTGTTTCTTATTAAATAGTTAAATAAAATGCCAATTAACTTTTTCTTCATGTTTCTATTTACATTATAAGTTTACTATTTTTTGTTTTAAAAATTTAACACCAACTTACTGTATATAATAAAGACAAAGCATAGATTCATTTATACATATGTTTATTAATCACAGATCCATGATCATATAATAAATTACAGAATTAATTATACTATAGAGATTAAAACATTAGAGTCATTTCTCTGTTATGAAATGTGACTGTAATGTTTTAATCTCTATAGTTCTGATATTGCAATGATCCAAAAATATACAATGATTAAACAAGCAATTATTTATTGTGACATCACAATGCCACAATGCAATTTTTAATCATATTTTAATAATTTTTTAAATTTAAAATATATGCTCTCCACCTCAAATTAGTAGAGTCTTGCCCATCATACTTTTTCTATCAGTAGGGTTTCCAGATGAAAATTACTTCATCCATTATTGGGAATTATTTTTGTTTATCTGTTCCCAAATTCTGAGAAAACTTGATCAGGAAAGTGAGAAAATCAGCTCCTAGAACCCAGTAATATCCACAATGGGAAATAAATGCACTACTCACAATGTATCTTTTAGTAATAAATAGAAAAAATGTCTATGTAAAGTTATATTGTATTACATCATTACATGCCACCAGAAATGCATATGCAACACCAGAATCAGATAATATGTGATCAACTGATTTTAGCTCTTGTAAATTAAGCACATTTGATCATGGAGTACAGAAAACAATTTGTATTTACATATTGAGAATATTGTAATCAAATCCTGGGTTATGAAAATAAATATCTCTCTCTATAAACATACTGTTTCTCCATAATAAAATTAGTTATCACTTCACGCCAACTTTATAATTATTGTAAAATCACTTACGTGTTGTGGCGTTACCACGTTCACAGTAACGCCACAACACGTAACAATACTATTTCTGTTCTCCATGATGAACTGTTTCCACAAAGTGACGGCTGATACTACTAACCACATTCAATCAGTTTGTTTGTGGCTGTTGATTGTGTTATACAGTAAAACTTTATTATTTTGAAACTCAAGGGACCAAAAAAAAAAAAAACTTCAAATTATCTGAACTTTTTGTAATTCTTGAATAAAATTATGACATTATCTTATAAAAATTCACCATCACAGCATTTCTGTTTATTAACATTTACTGTTATAGCCATTATTACAGATGATTGATGAAAATTAAATACAGTAGAGCATTGATTATCCAAATCGATTGGGGTTCTGGGGTTGTTCAGAAAATTGATTTTTCAGATAACAGATTATGTATGAAAAAATATATTAACCTATCCCATGTTGAAATTCATTTAAATCTTGGCATGTCCTTAAATATCCTCTCATGGTCGCACCAGTTCTGCCAGCTAAAACACATACACCAACAAAAATAATATTGGAGTAGCCCAAGACATAGCCAAAGATTGCAGCGCCACAGCACTAGCGGAAATTTAATTTGCTGACTGGGAAGCTTTCAGTTAATTGACGTTTCAGTTGATCAACATTCAGATAATTGATGCTCTACTGCAATTCAATGGTTCCCAATTAGTGGTATGCGTACCCCAGGAGTACGCGAAATTGCATGAAGGGGTATGCGCGGCAATATAAAATCAGTCGATTTAAAATTTAAACGCATGAGATGAAGCAATCAAAAAAATAATGGGTGGAAAATCAAAAATTCGGCAATTTACAACACAATGCCGAATGCACAAATTCATTTATTTATAACTAAAAAATATTTGAAATTTCATCAAAAAATGCATTTGTGACAATACCTAAATGAAATTCTTACGCAAGAAACAAAAATTGTACAATTAACACAAATTGTGTTAATTGTGCAATTATGATGTCAGCGAAGTGGCAATTAAATATTTACTACCATTTTGCACAACATACCTCTGAAAGAGCAGATTTTCAGCCATGACAAACACAAAAACTAAACATCGTCAACGACTTCAACTCGAAGATGACTCGAGACTGAAGCTGACCAAAAAGCAACCAGATTTTGCAAAGTTGTGCAAAGAAAATCGTGCACATTTGTCACATTAAAATTAAATAACCTTATGTTATTTTCATTATTATTAAAATTATATTTTAAAGGTAATAAATGTAAAAAAAACTTATTCTATTTATCACTAGCTGTCTACCCACAGCTTCGCCCGCATTATATCAAATTTTCTCGTGGGAGTAAGATATTTTCTCGCAGTAATATAGCCTATGTCCATCTCCAACATGTAAGCTATCTCTGTGCCAAATTTTATTAAAACCTGTTCAGTGGTTTAGACATGAAAAGGTAACAGACAGACAGAGTTACCTTCAAATTTATAATATTAGTATGGATTAATATGAATTTCTGCTATAAGAGGTATGTGAGTTTGAGCTCTTTCTTGAAGTGGTATGCAGGAAAAACTAATTGGGAACCACTGCTCTACTGTATTAAAGATTATTTGAGGAATTCTTGAGAAATACAATTTCCAGTTCTTAATTCCTAAAGGTTCCAAAATGGAAATTTGCAAACCCTACCTGTTAGATGACAGGCATGACTCAATTGCTATCTAATTCCATTCAGAGAAAAATTTTGAATTGAAATAACATGACCTCCAGTTTGCACTCAAAGTTTGTATATTATTAGTATTATTTTTTTAGGATAATTATATAAAATTTTTAACAATTTTGAAAAATATTTTTATATTGAAATTAAATTTATGTATGTTACACAATTTAACAAAATTAAGCATAAAACAAATAAAGCTTTTTAATAAACTAAATACTTTAAAATAAAATTTTTTTGATATTGACTCCATATACAGTTGATCCCCCTATAACACTGTTGGTTTTTCTGTTTTATATGAATTCCATGTTGTATGAGTCACTTAGATTTTACAAATGTGTGTGCCGGGCTGTGAACAGCTTACGTATTTGTAAAATCTAAGTGACTCATACAACAACTTTCCCCACTGGTCTGTTTTTCTGTCAGTTGGCATCTGTTAGCCCACTCCTCAAGGTCTTCAGCAAGGAGATTTACTCCAGAATTACAGTTCTCTTTGTCTGGAATATCGTCCTAATCCAAAGTGAAGTGACTATAGGTGCTATTCTTCACCTTCTAAGAACTGTGTCTATGCTGTCCAATGACTGAAGTAAGGACTTAATGCTTGGACTTTAAGGTATTATACACTGAAACTGTAAACTCTCTCCATGCTTGGGACAGAGATGTGAATTTGTAGTTAAATGTATACTGTTTGTACAAGCTGTCATGCCATCCAATAAATGATTAAGTGTAGTAAATTGTGTGGAATGATTTCTTCCTACCAAATCTCATCACTTACTAATCTATCCTGTTATCCCAAGTATCACATATGAGACCATGCCATTCATAAAACCAATGTGACAAATCTCACATATACATAGTTACATATTGATCTAGATCTTGGTATTATAAACAACATTTTACATAACATTATTGATGAAAATATGTATATGGTAACTATTATATAACTATTTTATCGAAAAAGGAATTTCTATTTTGATATGAAAATGCATGAATATAAAACTACATAAAGACACTGATTAATAAAAACTATTTTATCAAATATTTAAAATTTTAATCAGATTATAAAAAATTTGTTAAAAATATTAATGTTTATTTTATACAGCATGGAATCTTTTTAATTACTGTCTCTTTTAACTGGATTTCTTCAAAATAGAGAGTAAAGATTAACTGCTAGTTTATTGAGTATATCTACTGGTAAATAAAAACAAATGTAGCACGTGCAATCAAATGCTGAGTTTAAATGCTTTAAAATGTCCTCTGATTGGACATTGTACAGTTGACACACCTAAAGATCACTTAACAATATTGGATTTCATACAGGGTTCTCCAGGGTGTGCATAGGGTATCATTGACCCTGTAATTGATGGCCATATTATTTCTGTTAGCATTGAAAATCTCCATTTTTTCCAAATGTTTAAGAATGGCAAGTTTCCTTGAGTAATATAATAGTTCTGTCTGGTCTTTGAGGGCCTGTACAGTGCCTCTGAACTGTCTGCATGGGCATTTAATGTCATTATGTGTTGCATATTTGCAATCAATGTGCAATGTTCCTAGGTGTTGTTGTAGTTGCCTTGTCATCCCCCCAATGTATTTTAGATCAGTCACTTTCAAATTATTTAATCTGTAATCCTGACTCAAAATGACTAGCAATATTTTTTCTTAATTTCTGTGTTTTAGGTTTTTGTAAGTTAATTTGTTTAATTATCTAAGCATTCATGTAAGTTAATTTCATTATATTAAAAAAACTTCACAAAAATATATTTTCAAATTTCTACAAAGCAACTTCTTAAAAATATCAAATCAACAATGTGTTTTATAATGAAATCATAAAATTTTATTATAATTTGTTACTTAAATGTCAGGACAAATTTTAATGCAAGTTAATACTGCTGGTAATATGATGACATTCAAAAACATTTTAGCATAGATCAGTTTTTTCCAAGTCCAAAATATTATTTTATTATAACATTATAGAAGAAACAGTTTTGTTTTGAAAATATTTAATGTTTAAAAATTATTTATAAATTATTAAAAGCTTTAGAACCATTAACATAATTTTTATAATTAAGTTTTTAATAAAATAATCATTCACTTTCTTGTTTCGTTTTCTTTTAATAAGTAGTCATATTCCACAGTCCAAGAAAACTTAATACTTTACTGATTCGGTATACAGGTATACCTCGACTTACATCGTTCCCGATTATACGTCGTTTGTCAAAAAAGTAAATGGAAAAATAAAAATCAAGTTTAAGTCATTTTATTCGACTTTACATCTGTCCGCCACAAATACTGAAGTCATAATATCACTAGAAAAATGTTTAAAGCACAAAAAATCATATTATAATATATACATTTACAAGTATATACTGTATTTACAGTACATGCATTCGTAAATTTAAATTACTTTTTTCTGTACTATATTAAAAACTAAACTTTATTTGTTTGTAAGCTTAAAATAGATCCTTATTAACCATATATTATTAAAAATGCATTAATAAATAAAATACAGAACGGGAATTGATAATTTATGATTTAGCCTAGTGGCAAGTAGATTCGGAGACAAGTAAATTCGACTTATGTCGTTTTTCGACTTAAGTCGTTTTCCTGGAACCAATTACCGACGTAAGGCGAGGTATACCTGTATAATCATTCTAACGATGTTTGCTTCAGTACTTCTTAGTTGGAAATTTTTGTTATTTATACAAATGGTCAACAACCGGTGGTCCGCAAGAAAATTTGGGTGGTCCTTGGAGAAATTTGAACATTGATCAACTGAAGGTTATGCGAAGTATTACAAAATAAATGCAAAATGCTTAATTGCTTTTTACACTCATTGGGGTTTTTTATTTGAATCTAAAACCAAAAACGAAGTGACTGTTATCAATAAATAATGAACAATAAACAATATTGTGAGTGCGATTGTCGTCCTTCGTGGAAAAGCGCGAAGAATCCATAAACTTGTTTCAAACAAGCAGCAATGAACTTTAGGCTTGCGTTAATTTGTTATAATTAAGCATGCAAGTTTCACATTAATATAGTAAAATTGAACTTTTGTGATCATTATTATACAGATTTTGTATCGTTTAAAAAAATTCATGATAATGGTCTGCGGGATTCAAAATTGTGACTTTAGTGGTCCGTGAGATGAGAAAGGTTGCTGACCGCTGATCTAGCCTACTATATAAAGAGACAATGTATTTTTCATTTGTGACCATTAACCATTAAAACTACTGAACCAATCATTACCAAATTTTAACTGTAGCATCTTTATGATCCCTGGAATGTTTACCACTAATCAAACCTACAGATTTTTTATTAAATAAAACTGCAATGGATTTTTGTCTGTCTATTTCTCTCTCTCTTCACTAGATGGCAACACATGAATTAGTACTTTCTGTCTATAAGAAAAGTCTATTATTGAAATTTACTATTAAATTTGAAGAACTGACATTAAATTATAATTAGTTAATTAGCAAAATCTTTGAGGAATTAAAAAAGTGACGTCATCATGCTAGATGGCAGTATGTGTACTTAAGGTGGGTTTTCGAATCGTTACACATTAATTTCTGCAGGTAATTGTACAAAATATTCGAAATAGTTATTGGATTTATCTCAAGTGAATATTTTTGAGATTGACTGATAAATAATGTCAAGAGCTGTGACAGCACAAAAAGGAATAAAAAGTTCTAGAGCTATTATTGTTCATAATTGTAGACAATGTGAATCTACAGTAGTGTGGTCTCAAAGACTGGAAGAGCAATGAATTCATTTGGATCAGAATCGAATGCATATAGCAAGGAATTTTTTAAGGTTTCAAATCAGCTTTTGATTATCATCTTGAAAATTACTATTTGGATAGGAAAGAGGTAAAATAATCAAAATATGTGATCATTGTTTTGCCAAAAAATGGTATGATGAAACTCCTGGACTTTGCTGTGTTGCAGGGAAAATTGTTCTTGAACAACATGAAGAACCTCCTGATTTCATTAAAAATATGATTTTAGGAACAGATCCTCTTTCTATACATTTCTTAGACAATTATAGACAGTACAACACTATTTCAAATGATATCATTTGGAGCCAAAGAAATAAGAGAAGGGAATTTCATGCCTACTTTTAAAATCCAGAGTCAAGTTTATCATTTGATTGGCAGTTTACTTCCTGATCCAGAAGACACTCCTCAATTTTTACAGATCTATTTCATGTCTGATCTGACCAGATATTAGCCTGATTGAATATAAACCCAACTTTGAAAAGGGAACTTTGAAATATTGCAGAAAATCATGCAAGATAATAATAATCTTATTTGGAGTTTCAAAATTAACACAGGTTTCCACATACAATATGGATTTTCCACAAATAATTAATGAACAATTAGTTCAAATTTTGGAAGTTCTATATGTATATAAGAGCAGGCAAGAACGCAACAGAGGATGCTAGTCCTAAATGTAATAGTCTTACCTCTTATTGAAACAGAAAATTGTTGTTATTGTAAAAAAGTCTGGGTAGATATTCCCCATTTTTAATTATTATTCAAACATTCACCTACTCTTTTTATTTAATATCCTTTAAACATTTATGTATATTTTCTTTATCTTTTTATCATCGTCAAACAAGGCATTTCATAAAACGTTTGTTTCAGAAGCCTCAATTTTGCTTTTTTACCCTTCACCAGTTGATAAACAGAAGACAGGTTCTGTAAAATTATATCCAAAAATTTAATTGTTCTTTTTTCATTCAATTTTCATACAGATCTATAACTTCCATATTATATTACTTTCTCTGTTTAGTTATCATAATTGATTTAGTATGTTTTAATCATTTTTTTTATAATAGTAGACTTGAGAAATACTATAACTATAACAGATGGACTTGTTTCAATAAGGAATTACATACATATTAATAAAGTATAATATAATATATATATA